>NW_017731380.1:3370248-3384775 GCF_001890085.2 Hipposideros armiger | reverse complement strand
AAAAAACTAGAAGAATGACATTTCATATTTGCAAATCTCTTTAATGTCTGGCTTAATAGAAGACAGGCTGGATTCTCATACCTTCTTCTACATGCAGTCTGTTTCAACATCACACATCATGTGGTCTTCATAACATGCCACTGTATGGTGAGAGAATAAGAGTGAAAAGAGGAAATGATTAGTTTTAGTATTATGATGAAAATAGTTTTGACATTGTGAACCCCCTGAAAGGGTCTCTAGAACTGTCAGGTCCCCCGTACCACACTTAGAGAACCTTTGCTTCAGATGACTGGCCCAGACCTTTTACTCTGCACATGCCTGAGATAGGTGAAGGGCTAGGTGCTTCTCCCTGCTCCTGGGATTAACACGTCCATGTCTAGGGAGATCCACCTGTCAGGGAGCCCTTGTCCTCTGGGGGCAGGGCCACCTAGAGGTCAGCCCCGGCCATCAGCCAGGATTACCCAGTTTGTCTTATGCTGGTTCCTCTCCCCAGCCCATCACTTATCACCATGGTTGCTACAGCCCAATGGAGTAGAGGTTCAGTTTGCATGTTCTTGACTCGGAGGTTTTTAAAAACACTTTGATGTATAGAATTTCATTAATGCCATAAGGGCCCCAAGGTAGCCATTGTCCAAACACAGATATTGCCTTCATTTGTAAACTGCCTAATTCCTGCAAAAATGGGTTTAAGCTTTATCTATAATCCATGCCCTGTTCTCCTGCAGGGTTTGAGTGGGCCCATGATGTGAGTGAGCCAAGAAGAGCTATCTTTTATTCGCACACAGGAAGAGGATGAAACGGTGTTTCATCTTGGCCCTGGGAAGGTTTGAAGCCCAGACACAAAGGGGAACAGAGGGAAAGAAAGACACTAGCTTTGGCAGATCCAAGCACAAAGTAGCCACTCCCTTGGGCCAACCCCTTAAAACCACGTGAGATAGGGGTCTTGATGAGTAGGACCTAGGTGGATCCTTGTTCTGTTAAGCATCCCCCAGGTTAATAGTCAGACACAGCTAACAACTTTCCTGCCTTGGGCCAAAATGGGAGAAAATGAAACCCTGAGGACCCTGCTTTGTACCATGGCAGTAGCTACACCACTGTTCCCTCTATAAGAACCTGTGTTTATGAGGCGCAGAAGTTTTGATTTTGGAGTTGGGGGAATGTGACATAGTCCCAGTTCACCCACTAAGTAGCAGGGTGACCTTGGTCAAAGTACATGGCCCACATGAGTCTTAGTTTTATCATCTATAAAATGGGTTATTGTGGGATTTGCTGAAATTGTGCATGTAAGCATGTAGCACAGTGCCTGGCCTACAATTATCACTCAATAAATGCTAGCCATTATTTTTCACTCTAGCTCACCTTCTAACATGATTAGAGGCACAAAAGTGCAGGCCCACCCTTAATATATGCAGTGCACAGAGAAATACAAATGGAAGCCTGCATATTATATAGATATATAGACATGTAAAAGATATAAATCTTCTAATAAACTGTTACATGTTTCATATGTTTGTCTTGACAAGTAGATCTTCATAACAACAAAAATTTAAAGCATGCCTTAAGGTATGGTTTTCATATGACTAAAAGCTTGCAAAATACCAAATCTGACTAAATTTAATATTTATTGCACATATTTGGGGGTCAGATGATTTGGTAAGTAATAAACATAAAGATAATTTCTTATTATAAATACTTCTTTCATGAAATACTTTCCTGCAAAACCAAAAATGATACAGTTATGGTCAATATTTTTACATAATTTGTGTTCCATTGATATTAATAATTTTTAAATAAAATGTCATTGTATTTAAAGTGCAGTATATTCAAAGTGTAGAAGTATATTTTTATCAAAATGTAAACTGAAACACATGTAAAACTCAAAAACATATTTTTGTTTCAAAAATACCATTTTACATCTAATAAATTCAAAATGATAGAAAACAAAATATAAATTCTAATTCATGAATATAAAATATTTAACCTAAGAATTTTTTTTTTTTTTAAAGCTGAGCCATCCTGCCACCTGTTGGCAGCTCAGCGGCAGCTCAGCCCAGGCCAGGCATCGAACCACTGTTGCTCAGAGCTCAAACTCTTGAGTGAGCTCTTATCCAACTGAGCCACTCGGCCGGCCCTAATCTAAGAATTTGAATAAAGCTGACATTAATTTAACTTTGAAATTTAATTAAATATTACCTATTTTGATAAAATGAAACTTTGCACAATTCTGGCATGCATGGCCACCTAGCTACCAAAATAATTATTTTCATGCTTCATGCATTTTACCTCTAGAGCATATCATGTATACAAATTTAAAGTAATATGAATTAATACTACAAAAGCTTTCATTACCATGTACAAGTGTTATGAATACACCATTCCTTATTGAGTACTGTGAGAACCACACATCAGAACAACAACAAAAAGAGACAACAAAAAAGTGAAATAACCCAATTAGAAAATGGGCAAAGGACCTAAATAGACATTTTTCCAAAGATGATATACAAATGGCCAACAAGCATACGTAAGATGCTGAACATCACTAATCAACAGATAAATGCAAATCAAAACCACAATGAGATATCAATTCACACCAATTAGGTAGGCAACTATGAAAAAAAAAAAACCCAAAAAACCAAAAACCCCAGAACATAACAAATGTCGACAAGAGTGTGGAAAAATTGGAGCCTTGTGCAATATTTGTGGGATTGTAAAATGGTGCAGCTGCTATGGAAAACAGTGTGGAAGTTCCTCAAAAAACTGAAGATAGAATTATCAGATGATCCAGCAATCCCACTTCTGAGTATATATCCAATTGAGAGTTGAAAACAAGGTCTCAAAGATTCTATATTTGCATACTCATGTTCATAGCAGCACTATTCACAATAGCCAAGAGGTGGAAACAACCCAAATGTCCATCAGTGGATGAATGGGTAAACAAAATGTGATACGCAATGGAATATTACTGAGCCTTTGAGAAACAAGGAATCCTGTGTGTGGGGGGTTATCGATGGCCCTTGCTCTTAATCTCTATGCTACCTTGTCTTGGAGCACAGCATATTTAAAGTGGTCACCTATAAGCGCTTCAGGCAGCTTAAATTTTCTGGAAGTTTGTGTTCCTGAGAAAACTAAATTAGGGCACTGTTGAAAAGGGCACAGCATCTCAGGAAGGATTAATTGAATTGAATTATTCCTGGACATGTTTTGCCCCAATATGGCACAACCAATGTTTCCTTGGCTCCCTTATTTGGATGTTTTCTTTTAAGCTCACAGCAACTATTCTTGACAGTGAGAAACCTTGCGAGGCACATAGTCCTGTTTACCAAGTATGTATAGGCCCTGAGTTTTCTCCTCATATCCCCTGAGATCAGTTTGTCCAAAAGGAAAATAAAAGTAGCTTGTTTACCATGTGACTTGTAAAATAGTAAGTTGAAGAAGCAACTTTATTTATAGTAAAGTATTTTAAACAACCCTTTAGACTTCCAGTTTCTGGTCCATCATGTAAGGAGCCTGGAATCATCATTCCATCCTAACAATAAGTAAAACACTGAACAAACTGAAAATCAACAAATCTTCTTAGATCTGCCAGGGAATTGAGGTCGCAGGGCAAACTGCTACCACCAGAGCAGAAACCTCTGTGAGAACAAGTACCAGGGTAGGAAATCTTGATCTGTAATTGATGAATTGGTGGAAGCTCAGTAATTCATCAGCCTCACCTCCAAGGGGACCCAGTCTTGGGGGTGGGGGCCTCACACTTTTGTGAGTTCTAGCCCTACCAAGTTCTCACAGTGAAGATCCCCTTGTACTTCCAGCAGGAGGAGGAAAACGATAGGTGTTTTGAAATATGCCCGAACATTCTGTTCTTAACAAGGCCTGCCCTCAAAAGAAAATATTTTACCAGAGCCTTCCCTCCTGGGATTTTAAACAGAGCCTAACCAGCTTGGGGAAAGGTAAATACACAACCGTACCCTCCTCAACTTCCTGTCTCACCTAAGGTGGAGGGAAAATTGAGACGCACTTGTGCAGGTCACAGCCCAAGGGGCACAGAATTACTAAAAGGCTGAGACCTAATTACGGGATTATAGAACACCTCCACTTCCTCCATACCTTACCCTGCAACATTAAAGGCCTATTTACTTGAGCTCCTTTTACCCAATACATCATGTCTGGCTTTCAACAAAAAATCACAAGGCATACTAAAAAGCAGAAACATACAATTTGAAGAGACAGAGCAAGTATTAGAACCAGTCTTATATGGCAGAAAGAGGGGTGTTGAGGTCTCCAGCTATAATTTTGGATTTCTCTATTTCTTTTTTATTATTCTATTTGTTTTGCTTCACATATTTGACAGCTCTGTTGTTTGGTGGATACACATTGAGTATTGCTAATTTGTTTTCTTAGTGAGTTGATCCTTTTATCATGATTAAATTTCCCTCTCTGTCTCTGGTAATTCTCTTTTTGAAGTCTACTTTAACAAATATTAATTTAGCCACTTCTGCTTTACTTTGACTAATATTTGTATGATATATCCATTTCTATCCTTTTACTTTTTTTCTCACCATTTCAATCTTTTTTAATTGTACAGTTCAGTCGCCTTCAGTGCATTCACATTGCTGTGCAACCATCACCACTCTTCGTATCCAGAACCTTTTCATGTTCCAAAACTGAAACTCCATACTCACTAAACCATAACTCCCTATTTCTCTCTCCCTGCCAGCCCCCAGAAGCCACCATTTTACTTTCTGTCTCTATGACTTTGACTACTCTAGGTACCTCATATAAGTGGAATCGTACAGCCTTTGTCCTTTTATGACTGGTTTATTTAACTTAGCAGGATGTCTTCAAGGTTCACCTATGTCTTAGCACGTGTCAGAAGCCTTCCTTTTGAAGGCTGAATAATATCCCATCATATGTATGCACTACATTTTGTGTATTCATTTATCCATCAATGGACACTTGGATTGCTTTCATCTTTTCACTATTGTGAATAATGCTGCTATAAACATAGATGTACAAATCTATTCAAGTACCCACTTTTGTTTCTCTTAGTTATATACCCACAAGTGGAATTGCTGGGTCATACAGTAATTAATTCTATGTTAAATTTTTTGAGGAACTGCCATAGTATCCATGGTGGCTGCACTATTTTATGTTCATATCTGCAATGTACAACAGTTCCAATTTCTTCACAGCCTCACCAACATTTGTTATTTCCTGTTTGTTTTATTTTTTTAATAGTAGCTATACTAATTGATATGAAGTAGTTCTATCCTTTTACTTTTTAACCTTCCTTTATCATTATATTTGAAGTGAGTTTCTTATAGACAGCATATAGTTGGGTCAAGTTTTTTGATCCACTCTACCAGTCTCTTAATGGATGTTTTTAGACATTTACAGTTAAAGTAATTTAATATGTTAAGGCTTAAGTCTGCCATTTTATTTTTGTTTTATGTTTGTTTTCTCTGTTTTTCTTTTTTTGTTCTTTTTCCTGCCTTTCAGTGGATTATTTGAACATTTTGAAGAATTCCATTTGGATTTATCTATAATTTTGTAGTGTATCTCTTTGTATAGCTTTTTAGTGGTTGCTCTAGGCATTACATTATATATACATAATTTATTGGTGTCAATTTACTCATTTGAGTGAAGTATAGAAAGCTTACTTCCCTTTATTTCCCTTTACCCTCCTTTGTTTATAATATCACTGCCTTAAATATTTCTTCTACATACATTGATAACCACATTACATGGTATTGTAATTTTTGCTTCAAACATCAAAAATAATTTAGAAAACTCAAGAAGGGAGATAAAGCCTAGTGTAATCACCCATATTTTTTCTTACCATGTTCTTTCTTCCTTCCTGATATTCCAAAGTTCCTTCTTTTTTCATTTCCTTTCTGTTTAGAGAACTTTCTTTAGCCATCCTTTGTGGATAGGTCTGCTTGCAACAAATTATCTTAGTTTTCCTACATCTCAGAATATCTTGATTTTCCCTTTATTTCTGAAGAATATTTTCACTGGCAATAAGATGTTAACCATTCTTTTCTTTCAGCATTTTAAAATAATTATGCTGTTTCCTTCTGGCCTTCATGGTTTCTGATGAGAAATACACTGTCACTCAAATTAGTTTTTCTTTATAAATATGGTACTGTTTTTCTCCGGTTGCTTTCAAGGTTTTTTATTTGTCTTTAGTTTAAAATTTTTTAATTATTGTGAGTCTTGATGTAGATTTATTTGTGTTAATCCTATTTGTATCTCACTCAGATTCTAGAATCTGTAGTTTTATATCTGTTACTAAATTTGGGAAGTTGTCAGCAATTGTTTCTTCAAATACTTTTTCATTCTTTTCCCCTTTCTCTTTCTGGAACTCCAATAATAAAATATTAGATTTTTGTTATACTCCCACAGGTATCTGTAGCTCTGTTTATTTGTTTCAATTTTCTCTCTGTTGTTCAGAACCATAGAGGTTTCTATACTTCTGTCTTCCAGAATCTTTTTTCTTTTACCTGTGTTCTGCTGTTGAGCCAATCTATTGAGTTTTGTGGGGGTTTTTAATATTGGTTATTGTGTTTTTCAGTTCTAAAATTTCACTTTTTTTTCCTTTATATTGTCTATTATATTGCTGATATTTTCTATTTCTTTGCTGAGGCTTTGTATTTTTTCATTTGTTTCAAGTGTGTTCAGAATGGTTTATTAAAGCTTTTTATCATGATTGCATCAAAATCATCATCAGATAATTCCAATATCTCTGTCACTTCCTTGTTGACATTTATCAGTTGTCTATTTGCAATTTCAGATCTTCTTGGTGTTGGGTATGATGAGTGATTTCCAATCGAAACTTGGGCATTTTCCTAATATTTTCTGTGTTAGCCAGCTTTCTTTGACACTGCTCAAGCCGGGAAAGAGGGGATGCCCTGCCTCATTATTGCCATGGGAAGGTAGAATTCCAGGATCCCCACTCATCCTCCATTGACACCCAGGGGTGAGGGGGCTCCTTGCTACTGCTGGGTGAGAGTTTTGGCTCCCAACATGATCTCCACTGATACTACCATGGGGGTGGCCTTGTGACCACTGGGCAATGGTGAAAGGCCCGAGTCTCCATTAGGTCTTCCATGCACTACTCCAGCCAGGGATGGGGCTGGAGGAGATGTATCATTATTCCTGAATAGCGGTGGAGTCCAGGTTCCCTGTGTGGTTTTCATTAACACCATGGGGAGAGGGCTGCATCATTGTCAGGCAGCAGGGATAGAGGTCTGCTCCCTCCTTGGCCTTCTCTGATACCACCTTGGTGGTGCTGCTGGAGCTTCTCAGTATAGCTCATGAGGGTGGAAGTCTAGGCTCCCCACTTGGCCTGTGCTAGAGGAGGTGGAGATGGGAGCCATAGTTTTTTTCTGTGGTGTCTGGCTGGAGTGGAGTTTTTATTGTCTAAAAGTCTAAAAGTTTTCTATCTTATTAGCCCCTTTCCTGGTCCTTTGGCTAGAGAACACAGAGTTTGATAGGAGCTTTTTTGGGGGGAGTGGGGTGATACGTGCTTGTTGCCGTTTCCCACTTCTTCAGCTCCAAATCTTGGATATATGAGGCAAAAAGAAAACCCAGAGACTGTGTTATTCCTCAGGTCCAAGTTCCCTAACCGATCTGCCTTCTTTTCTCCACCTTTCAAACTCTTCTTATGTTTGGTTTGTATGTAATGTCCATGGTTTTCAGTTGTCGTGAGCAGGAAGAATAAGGAAAAGTGTGTCTACTCCATCTTCCCAGAAGTACGAGTCTGAGAGATTGGTTTTTAGCAGTGGATTTCTAAAAAATGAAGCTAATGTCGAAAACAGGGTAACCTTCTTCAGTCAAAATTGATAAAGACTGTAGGTGTTTTGTGTAGCCAAAGGCAGAAGAATGAACGTCAGCATTTACTCCCCTGTTCTGAGCCATGTTGACAGTTGTACCGTGAAAAAAAAATATTCCTCTGTGATCGAAAACATCTGGGAGAGACTGCATTTTATGGCCTTCCCTTTAGGACTGTCAATGCAGTTAGCACCTTAAAGACTCTCAGGAGATGTGCAGTAAAAAAATGTGCTTAATTTTTAATCCTGAGTTTCCAAAATTAATTTGAGCATGAAATATGTTTTCCCAGAACATCTAACAATATCCCGTAATAGTGTCTACTTTGGAAATACAGAGCCACACCCATACTCCAGGGGGTTATCTCAGGACATAGGCTCTCCAAGGGAGGGGACTGGCACCTTACTATGTGAGCTGTCCTCCAAGGTCTCCGGAAAAGGGTGGATATTCTGTCTTGATGGAACCTGCACAGCAGGGGTTGGAAACACAGTAATCCTTTGCATTTTCCCAACTCTAGTAACCGCTGCTCTTTTACTTTCTTTAATTTGCTTATTTATTTTTATCCATGCACCACCTCTACAAGGTGAGAGGGGAAAGGATTAACTATCCTCATTTTGCAGGTAACAAACAGAGGCCAAAACAAATTAAGTGTGTTCCTAGAAGAGCCAGATATAGATCTGTAGCCTTTGGACTACAAAGGCCTTCATAATTCCTGAGTCTCTGCAAGTTCCTGTTGGAGCCCCCTTCTGCCAGACGTGGGTGTGGTGTCACCTCCTGTGCCTGCCCTCTGGGATACTGTGCCCTGAATCTTAGCTGGGTCTCCCTAGCCGAAGCACACCCATGGGGCTTCTAGGACCTCACTCCCTGCTCATGGCCCCACACAGGGAGGTGCCAGGATGGCCTTGCTGCTTTCCAGAAACCTTTGTTCCATGGAAAACAAGTGCTGTTTTCCAGAACAAAAACCTCTGGGGAGGTGAGGGGAAGCTAGAATCCTAAATACAGGATGAGGATCAAAATCACTCCCTGATCCTCACTTCCTCTTCAGCCACCACAGCCCAGTGGTGTAAGTGGAGAGAGGAAGTGGCCAGCACCTCAGAAAACGTTTTTACTGAAAAGAAATGTTCCCAGTAAACATAACATCCAGCGGCATGCCCTCTGCTCTCAGAACAACACAATAGGGACTTGTCTACCACTTTGCCTTCAGGGACTCAGGAGGAGGAAATGACCACGCTTTTATTTTGAAGGAGGTTCAGCGGGAGGGCAGATTGGCCAAATAATGTGAGACGATGATACTATAAAAACTAAACTTGTGTTCAGACAAAAGCTCCTATCTGAAGCCCTGGGCGTTTATCGTCTCCCGTGGTGATGTCACAGCCCCCCTTTTTCTCTGCAAATGGTCCAGAGGAGTCCAATTCTTTAGTGGGCGAAGAGATGAAAGAGAGAACAAGGGATTTTGTGGTTGACATCACTTGTCTGACTGGCCTTTCCAGAAAATAAAATTTACTGTTGCCTGCAATTAGATCTTCCTTCCTACTTAGCAGTTCTTCTTGCTACTAAGGACATTACCTCAGGCATTAAATTTCTCACTAGTTTCCCCTGGCTGCTGCAATGGCTACAGGCTTCTTTTGCTTTAAGTCATTGATGGCCGCTGATGAAATCCAACTATATCCTGTAAGGGGAGAAATAGTGTCAGTCCTTTACTCTTTAGCTTGGATTAGTTTTTCCAGCTTGCCCAGACAGTCTCAAGGAATCAGATGTGGACACAAGGCAGATTTGATTGGGAGAGAGGTCAGAAAAACACAGAGCATGTCCAAATAGTAGATCCAAGAAGCTCCCGTACAAGACTGTTGTCAGCCTGAGGCCAGCATGAGAAAGCCCCAAGCCCATAAGGCAGACTCGAAGGAGGTGAGAGAGAGGGAGGGATGTAAAAAGTCAGGTGAAGGCGCTTAGCAAACCTGCCTCAGACCACACAGCTCCATCCCCGGGGGCCCTGGCATAAATACAGTCCTGTGGGTAGAGCTGAGAGGAGGGACCAAGGACAGTCAATTCATTTATTTTTGCATTTACTTCTCTTGCCTTTGAGGTCAAATTCATAAAATCCTCTCTAAGACCAAGGTCCATAAGTTTAGTACCTGTGTTTTCTTCTATACAATTTATTGTTTCAGGTCCTATAGTTAGGCCTTTGATCCATTTTGAGTTAATTTTCGTGTACTCGTATGGCGACAGATAGCAGTCTAGCTTCATTCTTTCGCATGTGGCTTTCCAATTTTCCAGCACCATTTATTGAAGAAGCTTTCTTTTCTTTATTGTATGTTTCTGGCTCTTTTGTCAAAAATTATTTACCCATATGACTGTGGGTTTACTTTTGGGTTCTTGATTCTGTTCCATTGGTCTATTTTTCTTCCAGTACCATGCTGTTTTAATTATTGTGCTTTATAGTATGGAAAAAAATATGGTGGTTCCTCAAAAAATTTAGAATGGAATTACCATATGACCCAGCAATCTCTCTCCTGGGCAGCTAACCTCAAAATTTGAAACCATTTATCCATAAAGATATATGTACCCCTATGTTCATTGCAGCATTATTCCCGGTGGCCAAAACATGGAAATAACCAAAGTGTCTTTTGATAGATGATTGAATAAAGAAGATGTGGTACATATATACAATGGAATATTACTCAGCCATAAGAAAAGATGAAATGCTGCCATTTGCGGCAACATGAATGGATTTTGAAAATATCATGCTAAGTGAAATAAGTCAGACAAAAAGTTGAGAACCATATGATTTCACTCATATGTGGGCTATAAAACTGAAAGCAACAAACAAACAAGACAAACAAACAAAAATTCATAGACACAGACAACATTTTAGTGGTTACCAGAGGGAAAGGGGGACAGTAAAGAGGTAGAAAAGGGTAAAGGGGGTCAAATATATGGTGATGGAAGGAGAGTTGAGTTGGGTGGTGAACATACAATGCAATATACAGGTGATGTATTATAGAATTGTACACTTGAAACCTATATAATTTTATTAACCAGCATCTAATGGATAAATTTAATTAAAAAAACAACAACAGTCAAGACAGCCTTTCTCTACTCCCCCACCCGCACTGTGTCCTGGGGCAACTGCTTCACCTTCAAGACAACTTTCTCCTTGGAGTACGTCAGCTCCCAGGTCATTTTCAGCTCTAACATTCCATGATTTTTTAAAAAGTATTTTAGGATATATTTTTTTATTTTCTTCTTTTCCCCAGATTTGCATTTTTATTACTTATTAACCTCAACCAATTACAGAAGTGTATAAAGTAAAGGGTGAAAGATCCCCCGCCCACCTCCCCAGCGCTACTTCCCCCAGGTCGTGGCTCCTGGGATTTCATTTCTACACAATTGGAGCAGAGAGTTTTAAGACCATAGTCTCCGGAACCACAGGCCCTGTTTCAGATTCATTCCCTGCTCCTTCCCAGCTCTGGTGCCTGGAACACAGCTATCCTCTCCTGCTTTTTTCCTCATCTGTAAAACTAGGAAAATAATAGTATGTGTGTTACTATGGATTAATGCATATAAACACAGCAGTGACTCGTATGTAATGTTCAGGACGTGCTAGCTGTTTTTCCTGCAGCAGACCTCCACTTAGAATAAGAGAACGTGAATATAGCAGGCCTGGGTGCTCCCTGCAAGGAGTCAGCCCCGGCAAATGTCAGGACCCACTTTGTGGGCATTTTACAGAGAGAAGGAAATGTTGGGTAGCGCAGAGAAAAGGAGCTGCCCAGAACTGGCACATCACACACTGTGACATCACAGTGTGCAATCCCTTCAGCCGAAGAAGACCTCCAAAGGACACTGGACAATGCAGTTAAAAACAAGGATCTGAAGAAGACTTTGCAGAAAAAGCAACAGAGGGGAAGACAGTTTCCTATTAATAATGTGTTTTTTAAAAAAAAATCCATTCCATGCAGAAATTCCCAATCAGGCGTTGTCTGGCATTGAACACTATGCAGCAGAGAATTCAATGTAGGCATGCTCCTTGAGGCAGAGAGCAAACAGAACCCCTCCTGTCCCCATGCACCCCTGTCTACCCCAGGTTATGTTCTGCTTTCTTCAGCCCCTACCCCAAAATGGACTGAAGACATTTCCGGGCTCTCCAGCAGGCTCCAGCCCGAATGCGTGCTACCTGTATTCTCCAGCTCATCATCACAGCAGCTCACCCCTGGGCTAATTTGGTGGCCTGTGACCTCAGGCTCCCAGTCTCCTCCATCAGCTCGTCCCCACTGAGGCTTTCCCTCCTACCCCTGAATGCCAGCTGCCCCTTCCTCGGATTGTTTAAGACTTATGCATGTTGTAAAGGGGCATAAGGAGCTGGCGGGAAAAGCATGGGCTCTGGAGTCAGAACCTGACATCCATAAGCCTCACTATCCTCATCTTTAAAATGGGCTACTAATAGTGTCAGCCTCAGGCTTGCAGCAAAGACTTAAGTGAGATGATAATGTAGGTAAAATGCCCAGCCCCATGCCTGTCATATAGATGATGCACAATAAAAATGTGTCCCCTCCTCACTTCCTATGGCAATTATATGTTTGTCAGCCTATCTGCCCCAGTAGTTTGTGAGCTCCTCACAGGTAAGAACTATGTTTTATTCATCTCTATATCTCATTCTCTATGGCTCCCAACTCTAGAACAGTGGTGGTATATAGTAGGTACCCAGTGTATCGGTTATTTATTACCATACTAGTGCTGCATAGCAAATCAAAACCGCCATGATTTAGCTTCTGGTTTAGCAATTAGGCTGTCTAAGCCAGGCTCAGCTGGGTGGCTCTTCTGGTATGGGCTGCAGGTCCTGGAGGCTCTAATCTGAGGAATGAGGAGGGTAGGGCAGGGTGGTGGGCCATGTGTTTCTCATCAAGCAGCAGCTGGGCCTGGGCCTGTCCAGATGGCAGCTGGGAGGTTTCCCAGAGTGGAAGGGCGAAGGGCTCCTTGAGGACCAGACTAGAAAGTGGCACATTGTCACTCATCGGATTCTATTGGCCAAAGCAAGTCCCAAGGCCAGCTCAGGTTCAAAGGATAACAGAATATACTCCATAATTTCATCTCTTAATAAGGAGAGTGGCAAAGTAACATTATAAAGGGCATGGATTCAGACAGAAGTGGGGGAGTTATCACCCTTTTTTGCAATTTACCACACTCAGTTGTTTTTGTTTTGTTTTGTTTTTAATGAAAGAGGTTAGTTAGGGAGAGAAAAATAAATCAAAAGGCAATAAGAAGAAAAGTTCAATTTACGCCCTCCCAGTCATGGGCAAGGATACTTAAATTCCAGGTTGCTCAATACAACCAAGATGAAAATGACCTCTCAGACCATTAAGTAGTTGAGCGTTCTGTAAGGTACAGTAAAGAGAATAGGTGCCAAGTGAGGGATAAATCAAGACGCTCCTCTCCTGGTGTCTTGGGAAGGCAGATGAGCCTAGATTTATTAAGGACACTCAGCCTCCTGACAGCAGCATAATTACAGACTCCAGCATCATTAATCAGCAATCACTGATGACTGAGGGAGTCTATAAGCCCCTAAGTCTCTCTGTTCCAAAATTGATTTGACTTAAAAACAATTATTTAAATTCCACATACGGAGCATTTGGCTTAGGAGAAAGAAGGAAAAATATCAAAAGGAGAAGTTTGCTTTTATTATTAATCTCTACCTCTAGAACATCCTTTTATTAGCCTTTCAACAATTCGATGAAACTTCTGTTTTACACACACACACACACACACACACACACACACACACACACACTCACCCCTACTATCAGAGAGACTCACCAATACCAAATGAAAGAGGTTCGGAAAGCCCCATTCCACCTACTGCAGGAAGCCTGGTGTCCCCCAATATATCTATGTCTTTCCAGGTACAGGGGCTCACATTCTTCTGGTCAGTCCTTGCTGCCAGCTTCTCACTGTCACCCCAGTTCCTTCAGTGCCCACCCCATCCTTCTTAAGACGTCCTGGCATGGCTGAAAACCTCGTTTCCTCCTTTTCTGCAAAATTCTTTGTGCATAGCCTCATGTGACAGATTTTACTGAAGGTTTTGTGGCCCAAGGGGGTGATGACGGCACAAAGCAAAAAGTAAATTCACTGTCAGACAGGCATTGCTGTTCCTCACTTTGGTTGCCCCTGCTTATCAGTAGGGCTTTTTCTCAGGCTCTGTCCTTGTGCCCCATGCTCTTCTCAGAGCTCTTTCAAGACCGCTGTGATATCTCCTTGCTGGTCTTGTCCTCTAGCCTCTCATTCCTTCCCCCTCCTGGACACCAATGAAACTTCAACATTTCTTCTTTTCCAAGAGCTGTTGAGCCTTCTTTTGTTTCATCCTTACCCATCCAGCTCAGGCCTGAGGAGCTCCTTTCTCAGCACTAGGGAGGCTCCTCTAGTTGTTTCCCAAACAGAGGTGCAGTTCTGCCACTAAGAACAGTTCTTCCTCCCAAACCAAGAGAAAAATTGCACTCAACTAAAATAATACGTGCTTTCTGTCATCTGTCCCCTCTATCCGCCATGTGATATGAAAGTTCAGAGAGCCGTGTCTCACCTCCGGGCCTGACACCACAATCAGAAAGGTCATTCCTTCAGGCGAAGGGATTATATATGTCCAAACAACATATACAATCAACATCTCATTTGGAAGAAGTAACCCATCAATCTAGACGTTCTCAGACTTTAG
>NW_017731380.1:3360905-3369657 GCF_001890085.2 Hipposideros armiger | reverse complement strand
TCCACTTATATGAGGTACCTAGAGTAGTCAAATTCATAGAGACAGAAAACAGAAGGCTGTTTGCCAGGGGCTGTGGGAAGAAGAGCGGGGGAACTATTGTTTAATTGGTACCGACTTTCAGTTGGGAATGATGAAAAAGTCTGGAGATGGATGGTGGTGATGGCTGCACACAATGAGAATGGACTGAAAGCCACTGAACGGTACACTTAAAAGTGATTGAAATAATAAATTTTATGTTATGTATATTTTAACAGAATGTTAAGCTAAAAAATAAAACCCAGATATTTATTCCCTCACAAATCTGGAGGCCAGAAGTTGAAAATCAGGATCACTGGGCCGCAATCAAGGTGTCAGCAGGGCTCCACTGTCCCCAGAGGCTGGAGGGGAGAACCTGTTCCTTGATTCTTCCAGCGTCTGGTGGCTGCCAACGTGCTTGGCTGTGGCCACATCACTTCAGGCTCTGCCTCCATCGTCATACTGCCTTCTCCACTTCTCCGTGTGAAATCTCCCTCTGCCTCTCTCTGATAAGGACTCTTATGATTATAATTAGGGCCCATTCAGAAAACCGCCCCATTTTCAGATTCTTAACATAATCACATCTGTAAAGTCCTCTTTTGCCATACAAGAGAACATTCACAGGTTCCAGAGATTAGGAACCTGTGGAGATCTTTTGGGGCCACTTTTCAGCCTCCCACACAATTTGTCGGGGTTCTAGGGAATGGGGCCAGAATGGGGGGGAGGAGGAGAAGAGGTGGGTCAAGGACCAGGATATGGACTACAGGGTAGTAATGGCCATCCTGGGCAGACGGGCGCCGGCATGTAGCTTCCTGGTGTTGGTGGTGCTGTCCCAGCCCAGCTCAAGATGGATCCTCTTGTCAAGGAAGGGTGGCCAGGATGTAGCCCGGGGCCATGGCCATTGCTCAGCCTCACAGACCCTTCATGGCTGCCCTGGCAGGCACCCAGACACCTCCACCATCACAGGCTCTGGGGCTAAAAAGGAAGCAGGAAGTGACCACAACCCTCTTCATGCCCAGCTTGGAGCACCCCAGATCTGAAGGTAGGACAAAGAGCCAAGCACAGAGCTAGATTCCTCCCCACTTCAGCTCTTGGAGGGGGTATATTAGTCCCCCTACTTTACAGATGAGGTACCTGATGCTCAGAGAGGTGAAGCGATTGGCTCATAGGTATACAGCATGGCCCTCCTCTGAGTCCCGTCTAGGTGACAGGCTCCAACTTGAGTTGCACAGACCTGGATTCACACCTTGGCCCTGTGCTTACTGCCATGTGGCCTTGGACATAGCATCTCTGCACCTGTTCCCTCACCTCTAAACTGCAGGGCACTGCCACAAGAAGCATCAACCTCAGAGAGTCAGTTGTTATGAAGACAAGCATAGTGTTGAGACAGTGTTTCAGCACAAAATATGCCCAGATAACCAATATTAATATTCTCAGCCCTGCCCAGTGCAGAGAGCAGAGCCCACCCCAGTCAGGCTCCCCTCTCCCCTGGCCGGTGGGCGGGCCCGAGGCAGGCATGCGTCCCTTGAGCTGGACTACTTAGGAGGGGCTTTCTATACAGAGGAGTGCCTAGTCCTGCCCCTTTGCCTCCCCCAGCGAGTCCATGATTAACCCTCAGCAAAGCAGAGGGCAGGGAAGCCTGATAGTTTCCCATTTGTTCAGCACTACTGACTGTTATTCGGCTCTCTCAAGGACTTCAGCAGACCCAGCCTCACACTCCGTGCCAGCTGCAGCCACAGGGCTGGCAGCCAGACTGGGAAAAGCAGGGGGTGATCCCATCCCTTGCCCTGGGCCTTTTGGAGGGTTTGCCTGCACAAGAACCCTTTTCAGAGCCATGAATCCCGTTGTAGGACAGGCCCGTGATTGTACAAGTTGTTTTAAAGCAACAACAAGTTATTTCAGCAAACACAACTGACCCAACAATAGCCTGACTAACATTGGCTCTGGAGGTCCCCAAGCCCAGGTTGCCTCAAGAAAAACCACTGTGGCCCCAACTGAGCTGCCCCAGGTGCCTAAGGCCTAGCTGTGGGTGGGCAGTGGGATAGCCCTGAGTCCCTTGAGCCACACTCTAGGCACACCTCACACTCACTCAGGAGGAAATCTGCCCTTTGTTGAACACCATTATATGCCAACCCCTGTCTACCTCATCACGGGTGAGGGGTTGGCACCCTATAAAAATGCCCCATGGCTCTGCCCCAAGACCTCAATGAATTTTTCCCAAATGAACCTCCTACCCTCAGCCCCAGAACCCCCTGCTCCTACCCGGTATCTCTAGCTCCTGCTCTGAATCTCCATAACTGGCCTCTCCGTCCTGCCCTTCAGAGAGCACAGTGTGACAAATCCACTCCCCATGGTGCTCACTCAGCGCCTTGTTGGTTCGCTGCCAAGCACATTTCTGCTTGTCATGGTCCTTGACCAAATGCACCAAGCCAGTGCACACTGGCTCCAGGGCTCACGCCCAGCCCTCATGGCAGCACACTCTCTCTCTCTTCATCAAAATCCGCCTTTAAAATAAAAACTGCTGCAGGCATAGCAACATGACGCATGTGGACTGGAAGTCACATCTATGATATCAGCAACCAAAGAAAAAAGCACTCCTAACACTTGAGCAAATTTCCATCATTTGTATTAACAACTTTACTTAGCATCTGCAAACTGTGGAGCTGCAAAGGGCCTTCAAAAGTATGAAGCCCAGCTCTTAGTTTTAAAAATTTGGAACTTGGAGCAAGGATGTCCTCCAAGGCACACAGCTGGGACTGGAGTTTTAAATTGTGTGACATCCCCCTCCCCCCCAATACATCATTATTATTCCTGCTCACAGGATGACAGGCTGGATGACAAGGTTCAAAACTGGAATCTTACCAGGACTTTCCTCAAAGGAGGACCTGAGCCTCTGTCCTGGACAAGTGGGAGCTCGTGGGACTGAGTCAGGGGCCTGGATGGGCAAGGACGATCCACAAGAGAGGGTCAGGAGGCCAAACTGGTCACAGACAGGCACAGGCTGATCCAGGGGTCTTTAAAGAAGTGAGACAGACAGGGAATCCAGGTACAGGGCCTTGGTGGCTTCAAGGCTGGGAGGTGGGGCCTGAGCAGGGGCTCTCTGCCCCTGCAGGACTGCAGCAATGGGATGGTTAAGCGGTATAATGGCTCTTGCTTCCTGTTCTTATAAAACTGGACAGCTGTCTAAGCTGCTCAACCCTAAGTTTCGAATCTGCTTTTTTTTTTTCCTATTTGTGGAGTAGAAGCTTGTTAACTGACTCAAGATTAATCAGTTTCAAAATCAGCATAAGCAGGTCAGATTTGTAGATGCTCAGTTGTATGAATAAGATCCCACAGAACTGCTCCTCCCAACTCCCAGCCCACCAGACCCAGAAGCTGTTGCTCATGCAGAGCCTGAATTCATTGAAAAAAAAAACGTTTAGTTTTTACCTATCTTTTTACCTTTCTGGCTTGGCCTGTGTGAATGAAATAGGGAACTGAGGAGTTAGCTAATATTTTAAGTTTATCCAGCTCCAAAAGGAACAGCAGGTACCACAGAAGGAGCAGTTAGTTCAGCCATTCGTCCTCAAGCCAACACACAAATGGACTTATTACTCTCGGTCTCAGCTTCTCCCATTAGAAAAATTAAGAGAGAAAATAGAGAACAGAATTACCTAATGAATGTTGATTTTCCAGGGCCCCCAACTTGCACCAGCACTTTTCAAGGCTTATAAGTAGTATATTTATAATTTTGTATTCTTTTTCTTTAAAAAGGCCTCCAAATTATGTATGCCTAAGACTGTATAAAGCCTCATCCATCCCCAGATGGCGTCATGTACCTAATTCAGAGGCACCAGATTCAGATCTAATTCCGATTCACAACATTTTGAAGAAGGAACCCAAACTTCTTGAGAGAAAGACTGGAAACCATACAATCTTATCTCTACTTTCTCTAACTCCTCTTTTTTTTCCCACCACTAAAATGTTGAGGATGTTGGTATCAATAGCAAGCTAGCATCAGATATTCATCAACATGATTCTATTTGAAAAGCTACAGCACTTTGGGTCACAATGTTGTCTCTTATGAATGAGGAGATGAAGAGTCTCCACTAAAAAATAAAACTAAACTCATACAAAATTCAACTGGGCTAATCTGACTTCAAGGTTGTAGAGCAGGAGAAAGCCAGGGAGAGGAGAAAGCAGTGGGGAAAGCTATGAAGCTGAGAAAAATTGGCAGCCTGGTCAATAGGACAGGAAAAAGCCATCCCCTTAGCATGGGGCCCCCTTGCAGTATGGAGAAAAACATCACTGAACCCTTGCTCATGTTCTAAGGAGCAGCTGAGGTCACATCCAGAAAAGACCGCCTTCTGTGCTGATTGATCATATGATGCGTTGTGGAGGGATTCAGTCATTCATTGTTCATTCAACAAGCGTTTTAAATATTTGTTGCTAGATGCTAGGGACATAATGATGAGCAAAACACATGTGGGCCCTTCCTCCAGCCTGGAGGGGAATGCAGACAAGCAAAGCTATGGTTGCCGTTCAGTGAGATATGTGCTTTAATAGGGGAGTTACAGGGCATTAGAGGAGCACAAAGAAGGTATCTAATCAGATGGAGGGTGTCAAAGGAGACCTCTCCAGGGAAGTGAGGAACCACTTGAGACCTACAAGATGAGCAGGCATCCACCACAAGAAGGAATGGGAGATACATTTTAGGCACAATGAAGAGGGAAGCAGTTCAGTGTTTTTGAAGCAGGGGTGTGTTGGTAGCAGGAGGAAGGTGGGGGAGACATGACTTAAACAGATGCTGGGTCACACATGGGCTCTGAAGCCCTTTGTAAGGAGTGTGGACTTTACCTTAAACTTAATGAGAATGACTTTATGAAATCAGCCAGATGGTTTGGGAAGTGGACTAGAGAGAAGGAGCAGGATAAGGAGACCAGTTAGGAGGCCATGGCAAAGATGACAGTGAGCTTGATGGGAAGAAGATGAAATGGGGAGGTGTACACAGATACAAAAATATTAAGAGGCACAATGGACGTGCTTTGATAATTAGTGAGAAATGACGTGTGAGTTGTCCAAGGAATCTAGAGTGACCTCAGATACGCCTGGCTTGAGCAGTTGGGCAGCCAGATGGTACAGGCATTTGGAAAGACAGCGATTCCAGAAGGAGCATGTTTAGTGCTTCTGAACTGAATTACCCACTAGGATGAAAGGAGGCTTCAGAATTTACAGCGGAAGGTCAGGCTGAAAAGCCCAAGAAATATTAACTTCGTGGAATTGTGGAGGTCAGGACAGAGAAGGGAAAGGCAAGAGGTTGGGAAATTCAAGGGAAAAGATGTTCAGATGAGCAGAGCAGGCTATGAAACCATATGTACAATAAAACAAACACACATGCACAAAATATATACAAGGAAAAGACACTGGATATATATATCTACACAAACACTTTAGCAGCAGTTACTGCTCTGTAGCGAGATTACTAATGATTTGTATTTCCTTCTCTTTGCTCGGCTATATTTGCAAAGCTAAAGATTGTACAAGAAATGTGTGTCCTTTTTTATAATAAAAATAAGTCATTTTTGAAAAGTGGCTATGTAGATGAGGGAAGATTATCAAAGGGTTTTTAACTGAGACTGAAGAACTTAATTGGGAAAGGCAATAACAGAGCTAGTGGACAGCTGAACGAGATAAGTAAATGATTTACTGCCTCACGAACTTGGCTGCATATTGGGATCACCTGCAAAGCTTAAACAATACTGGCCCTGGATCCCACCTCTAGAGACTGGTTTAATTAGCAGGAGGTGTGGCCTGAGCGCTGGAGATGTTATAATACATCCCAGGTGATTTTATTGTCAGCAAAGATGGAGAATCGCTAATGTAAAGTAAGAGGGATCACTTTCAGAAGAGTATCTTGAGTTAATTCCAAAGGAGTGAAAATCTCAGGGAGAAAGTTATTGTGGTAAGGCCATGAGGTAGGGGCAAAGGTTAGAAAGGAGATGGTGTCCCCTGAGTCAGTTGGGCATGGGGTCAGTCACACAGTACGCTTTTAAATGATAGCCCAGCGAAGTGAGCTGAACAAAATCTTAAAAAAAAAAAAAAAAAAGAAGCGCCAAGAAACTGCAAAGTATGGGGACATTTCACAGGGAAACAAAATCTGTAGTCGTGGAGACTCTGCAGTCAAGAACAAATGGCAGCTGGTATAATGTTCAAAGGCAAGGGGCCCTGCCATCCTAAGGTGGTGTTCAGCAGAGGCCATGAAATGACAGCAACTCAGGTGAAGGCCCTCAAGTTCATGGACGGCAGTGTGTACACTGAGGAATGATTTTCAAATACACGCCCCGGGCTGCGAGCGGATTGCAGTGCGCATGGCAGAGCTGTGCCTCGGAGACGGACGCCTCTTTCAAATTCTGGTCCCACCACTACCATCCTGTTCTTCTTGGGTGAGTGATTTCATTTCTCTGACCTCACTCTCTTCACTTGTGAAAAAGAGGATAGTAATACATGTTTGACAGGTTTCTCAGGATTAAATACAATAACACTGGGAAAGCAGCTAATAGGTTTTTAAAATGTTTTGTGATTGCTATTGTTTGAAATAGGAAAAGGAGATACAGTAGCTGCGAGAGTCATTCTGGACCAATGTCTCTCAGCCTCATTTCCGTCTTCCATCTGTTATTTCCTCCATTCTTACTTAACTTTCTAAAATATAGCGGCTAGAGCAGACAAACTGTTTTTTCTTAGTAAAAGATTAACGACATCGGATTGGTAGACCTAAAAAAATGTAAAACTTTAAAAGCAGAATCAACAGACTCAAAACTATTTTTTATGTGAAAAAATCTTGATGCGAGGCATCATCAGAGTGAATGATTATTGAAATTTAAACTATAAGGGAAAAAGCAATTGTGGTGACGTGTGTGGGACTCTCCTATTTCATCAAATCTGAGATGCCTTGGGTAGTAAGATATATCATCATTTTATGTATCATTAAGGAAAAAGAATGTTCCTAATTAAACTATGACACAATGCTTTCTTTCCTCATCTAAATTTTTTCATATTGAAAGAGACCTTTTAGATTAATTTAAACATCTATTGTTATCATGTATCACTCTTACACATATCTAAAAAGGAAAACAGTGAAATAAGTTGGTCGAAGTGGTCTGCAAAACTTGTTCACAATTCAGTCTGACTCTCCTGAATTGCTTTTCAGTCATGGATGCCCGTGTTTTTCCACACAATAATGTCCTCTGGGTTTTCAAGTGAATTGGTGATACACTCTCTTATTATTTCACATATTTTCTTCTAAGCCACTGACATCTTTTTGGAAGCTTTTTGCCTAGTGCAGATAGACAATCCTTTTATCTTGGTAACTAAACATAATTCAGCTTTATCTACTTGTGGATATCTCCCCTTCTTAAGTCCTATAAAGCTATGCTTCTCAAACTTTCACATTCATACAAATCACCTGCAGATCTTGTTAAAAAGCAGATATAAGATAGGTCTTGGCTGGAGCCTGTGATCCTGCAGTTCTCACAAGCCCCCAGGTGAGGTCAACACTGCGGGTCACAGCACCACCGTCTGAGCAGCAAAGCTATAAAGCAGTTGCTTCAATTGGTTGCTTCTTTGCAAGAAAATGTGGAACTATTCTTCTTGCAGTAAATATTTGTTTTACTAATATCAAATTTATGCCCTGCTGCTGTTTTCATGCCCTTCTATGCACACAACAATTTTTCATTTCAATACCAAATTAGAGTATAATCTTTTGAAGTTACTTAAATGGCAGTGAAATTCAACCTTTGTAGCCTCAGAGATGCACATAATTCATTGATGTGATGGTGGTGAAGAGGCAGGACACAGTCAGTGCTGCACCCTAAAGCCAATCTTAACGCACCCTTGATTCTAAGCTCCACCCCAATGTCAGAGACGCTGAGAAATGCAAAAAGGCACCGTTTCAACTCAAGGAAATATGGAGAATCCATTGCAAACCTCCGTCCTTAGTTTAGTCTCTACTCTTTGTAGTTTTTTTCTGCTTAAGAAAATGTTGGAATCAGCATTAGGAAGCATGAGAGATAACAGTAATATCCCCAGTGTGGTTCTGAGTGTCTCTGTTTTTTAACCTTTTGGCTTCTCCTGTGTGAATGGAATACAAGGATGGAGGTTGTTCAGTGTGTGAGCAATCGGTGATATGTGTGTTTACAACTGACTTCTCAGCGGTCAGAATCACCTGAGCACTTGTAGAAAATGCCGAACTCTGAGTTCCCCTAACCTACTGAAGCAGCATCTCTGGGGGCCAGTCCTGGGAAGCTGTTTCACCAAAGTCCCCAAGGAGAGCGCAGCACAACTCAAACCTGAGAGCCACCGGTTTAGGGTCTCCATGCCTTGCTGAAGGATTCAGTCCATCAGTCTCTTCAGGTAGGGGGCCCCTACCATGTGCCAAACACTGTGCCAGGTGCTAAAGGGAACACCAAGCATTCTGACACAGCCTCTGTCCTTGTCCCCACGGAGCTTACACTCCAAATAGTCAGAGAGAGAATACTGTGCTATAGGCATTCAGAAGGGCCGTGGAAGGGAGGAGGAAGAAGAAGGCTGCTTTCAATGGAGATGATTGGAAAAGACTTTGTGGAAAGGTGGGAAATGTGCTGGGTCTTGAAAGGTGGATGAAATTTGGGGAGGACCGAAGAGGATGCAGGTATTTCAGGCGGGGTTACAGCATAAGCAACACCAAGGAGGCAGAGAGCACTCGTCACGTTTAGTAAACAGA
>NW_017731380.1:3354922-3360790 GCF_001890085.2 Hipposideros armiger | reverse complement strand
AGAAGCCAGGAGTGCTTGCTCTCTTCTATCTGGTCTTTCCATTTAGAATTTTAAAATTTCTGTCTTTTTCTTCTCTTTCCTTCCCCCCGCCCTACATTCCACCCTCTTTTCAGGTTAAGAGAGGGGAGGCCAGAGCCTTCAATTTTTCATCACTACGTCAGGCCATACCCCTCCTTCCCTTTGTGCTGGTTCTCCTGCCACTCAACTTGTTCTGCACAGACTCTTCTGTCTTACCCCCTCTGCTGTCCACTGACGCATGAGGAAAAATGCAAGTTCACTGCAATATTAATCTGAGCAAAACACAGCTAGAGAGGAAATTTTGCTGCTCCATTGCAAATAGCATATGGTAGCTTCCAAAAGCCAAAATAAATGATTTTTTAATCATCTGCTGTTCAGGATTATCCACGCTTCTTTTCCTCAGCGTGGATAATTGAGGGTTAGCTATATTTGGATTTCAAAGCAGTTTGGACTTTATTGAAATCCAAGGCTCCCAGTTTGCACCCCACCCCTCAGTGGGCATTCGTGCCTGTAATTAAATTGATCTGTGAAGGGAGGGTCACAAAGTTACCTCTGATGTGAATGGCTACCAGAGAAAGACAACTGACATTTTTATGTTGCACGCATGGAGCCAAAATGATAGCAACTGATTTCCTTCAGGACAGATGCCCTTTAGTGCTCTGGGTCTGGGATCCTGTTACCTCTAGACATTTCAGTCTGCTCTCCAAACAAATCTTTGGGGAACTTAACATCTTTTAGGGCAAGGCTTCAACATGGTGCCCGTTGGGTTTCATGGTGATGTGAGCAGAGACATTAGAGGTGATTGATTTTTAAAGCGGGCAAGAATTGGCACATGCACACGCTGGGAGCAGAAATTTTGAGTAAAGGAGAATAATGACTACAGCATGGTTAGAAAAATTCATCTGTTCCCTACATGTGTGTGCAGTTTGTGTGTAAGGAGGAAAGATGGGTAGCCTCTTCTAGAACACATCGGCCTCTGAGAGCAGGAGGATGTGTGGGTTCAAACAGAGCTTTCCCTGGGTGCTGGGGACAGGTGCAGAGAAAAGAGGAGATGCGAGCCAGCCCTTCACCTGGACGTGTTTGCCCCCTAGAGAAGGCGAGAGGAAGACTTTAAATGAAAACATAAGAAACACACACAAGAAACGCTGGAGGATGTCCTCAGTAGCTGTAGAGGTTGCGTACACTATTGGGGTGAGGGTTGAGATGCCGGCAGGAGGGCCAGGAGCCAGACAGGGGGCCTGGGCAGGTAGCTGAGCACCTTGGAGGGGCTGGGCTGTTGGGACAGGGGAAAAAAGGTCCGAGCAGGAGTGTACACCCTTCCAGCTGGCCACCTTTGGAGGATGCATTGGCTAAAGCCTCCTGGGCACTCTTAGGGACTTACCCACTCCGGGTCCCTCAAGAGTGCTCTCCCGGTTGCCAGCAGGCAAGGACAGCATTATCCTGAAGCTCGTTGCCTGCACCAGCCCACGGGAGCAACCCCATGCCCCTGTTTAAGGTCAGAAGCAGGAAATGGGTATGTGCACATGGGACACCATCCCTTCTTTGCTGGTGTCAGAATTATAGAGTCACTCACTGTCTCCTCCAAATCAAACCACAACAGCCTCTCCTCACACCTCTCCCATCCGCGCTCCCTCCATGAGCACCTCACTCCAGTGCAACATTTGTTTTCCGTTTTGCTGGCTGGCATCAGCTGGCCTACAAGGAAGAACGGCTTTGCTCAGTCCAGGAAGGCCAGCTTTGTAGCGGGGCCCCCCTCTCTCTCACTCCTCAGGCTCCTCTCTGTGTCTCTGGCTCACACCAGAGATCCTGCTCTCCTTGCCTGTATCATCTTGGAAGAGCTACTGTCAAGATTCCCTGTACTCACATGGAGCTCATTACTGAATATTTATGCGCCCTGTCCATCCCGTCAGCACCACACTGACACGGAGCCAGCAGCTCTGCACTGCCAGCTGGCTCACCACTGAAATGCTGAGGAAGGAAAGCCATACAAGGCGTCACTTCCCTGCCCTCCTTGGAGAGGACGGCCCGCCCATTCTCATGATGGAACCACGAACCACTCCCATAGACCCCATGTTGGTTTCTCCTGACCATAGTGGTTACTCGTTAAAGGAAAGCTGGATTCTTTTTCTTAGAAGAAAATTAAAACCACATAGAGAGAGAGTGCCCTCCACTGCAGTGCTCTTGGCAAGAGTCACAGATTGCTTAACCCATCTTTGCTCTCGAGACATCCGGCACCCCAAGTCACCCAGGGGACAGCCCAGATGAAACATGCTATTGCCCAGGAATGTGCATAGTCAGTCATATGTTGGAGGCACAGCCACTCTGCCCCTGCTCTCACCTACTTAGTATATAGGGATCCCCCCGGAGCATCAGGCACCGTGCAGGGCCCTGAGCACAAAAGCCAGTTGTCCCAGCCTCCCTCTCTAACAGGGAGGCCAGCCGACACACCCTTAGCATGGGGGAGGACTTCAGGCTGGCCCTTTCCAGCTATTCCATCCTTCAAAGCTGCCTGTGCATCTTGCTTTATATACTGCAGACTGCGCTCTGCCTCAGAGGCTAACATGTGTCCCTTTGGCTCGAGAGCAATGAACTATCCACTGGCGGCTCTCCAAGCAGGAATGGAAAGCCTGCATTTCAAACGAAGTTCCCTCTAAAAGCAATAATAATAATAAAAATAAGGCACTACCCTAATGTTTCCCATACGTGTGCCTGCCTTTTATGGCCTGGACTCTTGACTCTCATCAGAGTTGCTGACAAAAAACTGGTGACAGCCTAGAGGTAGCTCCAGGATTTCTGTATAGGGGGCCATGGTGGTGTGTGTGTGTGTGTGTGTGGGAGGGGAGGGGTGTTTATTGAACATACTAGTTGTTTGGGGATGCTGATGGAGACTGCAGGTTAAACCCTCCAGTCACCCCTACCAGTCCTTGGCAGCACCCCAATTTGGGCCTTTGTTCCATGAAGGAAGCCCGCACTGGGAACAAGGACAGCTGTAGCCTGTTCCAGCTCTAATTAGCTGGGGGACTTTGCAGGATCCTCACATTTTTTGAATCCTTGGGATTCTCATCTGTAAAGAGATTCGGGTTGGATCGCGTTGTCTCTAAAATCCCCCACAGTGATTCTAGGCCTTGGAGGAAGGAAGTGAGATTGGAGAGACAGTCCCCAACCCAGAAAAAGATAACCGATGGTGAAAATAAAGGTCTGAAGTAAAAAGTTGCATGAAACTACAAATGGTGAAAATGATGGAAAGGTCCTGCTTTTTGTCCACCAGCATCTATCACCGCTATTTCTGACAGAAGCCCGTAATTTCCATTCAGGAAGGTTCTGTTTTCAGAAATGGAGCCCATGCCTAAAATATATCCTGAGTCCAGCTCTGCCACCACCCCCTTGTCCCAGCCACAGTTGTCTGTCCCAGCTTCCACCAGCCCTCTCTACGCAGGAGCAAAGATCTTTTTGTTGTTGTTGCCGATTTTATATGTGTGTCTTCTTTAGTTGAAATATAATTGACATGTGCCATTGTGTAACTTGAAGGTGTACAACATATTGGTTTGATACATGATTATATTGCAATATGTTACTACAGTAGCATTAGCTAACACTTTTATCATGTCACATATTTGTCATTTCTTTTTTCTGTTGGGAACAGTTCACATCTAGTCTCTTAGCAACTTTGAAGTTCATCACATGGTATTGGTGACTATACTCACTGTGCTGTGTATTAGATCTCTAGGGCTTATTCATCTACTAGTTGTAAATTTGTACCTTAAACAGTATCTCTGCAAGCCCCTCCCCCCAGTTCCTGGGAATCATCATTCTACTCTCTGTTCTTACAAGCTCAGTTTTTTAGATTCCACATACAACATAAGTGACACCATACAATATTTTTTCTTTCTCTGACTTATCTCACTTATCAGAATGCCTTAAAGGCCCATCCATGTTGTTTCAAATGACAGGGTTTCTTCTTTCTTGTGGCTGAATATAAAGTTCCATTGTACACATGTACCACATTGTCTCAATCCTTTCATCTGTTGACAGGTCCTTATACTGTTTCCACCTCTTGGTTATTGTGAAAAGTGCTGCAGTGAACATGGGGGTGCAGCTATCCCTTCTTGTTAGTGATTTCATTTCCTTTGAGTAAATACCCTGGAGTGGAATTGCTGGATCATATGTTAGTTCAATTTTTAATTTTTTGAGGAACTGTCATACTGTGTTCCATAGTGGCTGAACCAGTTTATATTTCCACTGAGAGTGCATGAAGGTACCCTTTTCTCCACATGCTCGCCGACACGTGTTCTCTCTTGTCTTTTTGAGAGTAGCCATTCTGACAGGTGTGAGGCGATATCTCATTGTGGTTTTGATTGGCATTTCCCTGGTGATTAGTAATGTTGAGCATCTTTTCATGTGTTCATTGGCCATTTGTAGATGAGGGTCTTTTTCAAACATAACTCATATTGTGTCTCTTCCCTTTTAAAAAGCCTCCAGACTCTCCATCAGTGTCTGAATAAAATTCTGTCTCCTCCCCTGGCCTGCACGTCCCAGCATTCCCTGGCTCTGCCCCGTCTCCATCTCCTCCCCCATCGCTCTCTGCCTAGTCCACACTGCTCTGGCCACACTGGCTTTTGTGGCTCTTCCTGGCTTGTTCTTCCCAGAGCCTTTACATTTACTCCCTCTGTCCAGAAAGTTCTATACCCAGATCTTCATCCGGCTTCTATTCTCACTTCAGTCAGGTCTCTACTCAAATGTCACCTTCTAAGAGAGGCCTTCCCTAACTGTATTATCTAAAACAGCACTTCACCTCACCCCACGTCATTCTCTTAACCTGCTTTAGTTGTTTTCTTTTTTAATAGCTGTCATCATTTCCTAATTTTGTGTTGTTTTATACAATGTACTTGTTTTCTGTCTCTCCTAGTAAGTAAGCCCCAACAGGGCCAGGGTCTAATCTGTCTTGTCCCTGCAGTGTCCTCAGAATGTCCCCTGGTCCAGAGAGCGTGAATCTCAGGACTCTGCCAGGACACTGAGCTGCAGGCGCACACTTTTGTCTGCTGCCCTAAGTGTTGTAATTGTGTGAGGTTGGGACCAGAGCTGCCAGACATATCCGGGAATAGGGCCAGCCAGGGGAAGCGAGACCAAGAGAGAAAACCTGGAGGCATCCTTAGGGCCCTAAATGAAGCCAGGGCTGAAGCTGGAACTTTCTCTGGGCTTTTCAGCTAATGTCAGCCAATACATTTCTATTGCATTGTCTAGTTAATCGGTACAGAACACCAAAGTAGCCCTGCTGCCCACATTTCCCAGATGACAAAATAGGCTGAGGAAAAACAAAAGTTGAATGACTTAGTCAAGGCCGTACAGTCAGATAAGGGCTCAGCTTGAGCTGTTCTGACCGTGATGCCATGTTGAGTGTTCTCCTCCTGTGGCCTAAAAGGCCCTTCTCGGGAAGGCAGCAGCCTCGCTGACACCAGAGCCCGGAAAGGGGTGGGGTCAGATCAACCTCAAAGCAGAGCCACCTGCTGTTTGTGTTCACCCTGTGTATACAGGGCTTTCCTTCAAAGCAAGCTGCTTGCTTTTGCAGTTAACTATTACAAACCTTTTCTGCAGCAAGTCTAGTGGAGACAAGTCAAACAATGGCACAGATGTTCTCCAGCCTTAGAAACCAATATGTCCGCCCTTGTCAGCTGGCATAGCTGACAGGGTCTGGGATTAATAGCACAGGCCTCTGCTTTGTCTGGTGAAGTGACATGGTACTTCACAGATGTTTAATCCACATTGTCCATCAGCCCCACCAACAGTGTATGAGATGGAACTCCTTCTATTTTTATTTTTTTTTAAGATTTTTTTATTGGGGAATTGGGGGGA
>NW_017731380.1:3287088-3354639 GCF_001890085.2 Hipposideros armiger | reverse complement strand
ATAATCACAGTTGCCTCATGGCAACCCAGCTCCAGGTTGAGCTGTTGTTCAGCATCTTAACTGTAGAGGGCAGTGTCACTGGCCCTCATACGTGGGATCCGAACCAGGGCCCTCTGGCGTCCCAAGCCAGCTCTTAACCAACGCGCCACTCAGCCGGCCCCGGAACTCCTATTTTAAAGAGTGACCCATGTGTGGCCCTCAGCCACATAGGCTCCTATACCATGGAATCCCCTGGTGAGGGTTTTGCTGGGCTGTTGTCACAGCTGCCTGGCCAGCCCTTCCCCAGTACGAGCTTCATCCTCAGAGCTGGGCTCACACTATGTTCTCCTGAGCCCACCTAGGCCTGAGGTCTTTCCAGCAGCCACCTGCTGACTACCAGGCTGCCTGTTCTCAGGAAGGAGCCCACAGGGAAACATCTCAGCCTCATGTGCTCCCATATGCCCGAGGCTGCGAAACAGTGTCCAGTGATCCGTGTGCTGGAGGCAGTGCCTGGACTTGTCTGCCAAGCCTCCAAGCCTCCAGGGCTGGGACCATGGCCTTGTTTCCATTCATCAGCCCATGTTCAACAGCCCACCAGGAGCCTCTCCTAGGTCTGGGTTAATGACCTACTGAGGCTCCCACTTTGCCTCCCAGCCAGGCCAGTGGGTTCCTTTCCAGCTTCAACCTGCTCTGCCACTCAGACCAGGGCACACCTTGACCTAGACACTCAAAGGTCCCCCACATGGGTGGTGTCATCTGTCGCATCATATGGCCCTGCAGAAGGGGGGCTGTTAACTACACACATGAGTCTGAATTCAGCTAGTAAAGATGGGAAGACAGTTTCCATCTGGATCCAACTATCGACTTCTCAGGCAGTTCTCAGAAAACTAGAATTGGGACAGAAAATGCCAGTTTTTGTCTGCCTTTGGGCAGAACCTTCTAAGCTTATACCCTTGACCCTTGAACAATGCGAGTTTGAACTATGCGGGTCCACTTACATGCAGTTTTTTAAGTTAACCTGCTCAGTTCAGTTGAACCGCAGTTCAAATCCACATCATTCAAGAGTCACCTGGTGATTGGAAAGCTGCAGATTCAGAGGCCAACTTAAGTCATATACAGACTTTCGACCACATGGGCAGTCAGCACCCTAACCCCTGAGTTGTTCAAGGGTCAACTGCACTAACCGACCACCTGGCTCCAGACCCCTAAGTTCCAGGTGATCCCCATGAAACAATGGTCTTCCTTCAGGGAGGTGCCTCAGAATCAGTGAGGGGGATTGGGCTCCACCTGGGGAGATTGGGGTTTAGTGAGTCTAGGACAGGGCTGTTACACATGTTTTCCACCCTCAAACTCCAAAGCCTTGAATTTCACAGACATAAAGGAAAGATAAAAGGAAATTTGAGAGGTGACCTCACTTGACAGGCAAGATAGTCTCACCCAACAGTGGACCATCAGCTAGCAGGTTTTAGATAAATATCAGCAGACGTGACATGCTGGGGGGCCACATGGAGCCACAAGTGACTGGTTCATCTGCCTTCTTCATTCTCTCCTTTGCTGAAGAGACATCACTAGACATCAGGAATCACTAGACAAGTATCTCCTCATCATTTGTCTCTAGGACAGCCAAGTTCTTGCCACCTGGGGAACAAAGGTAACCCCTGGCACCCATCACCTGTGCCTCAAGGCCAGGGAGCCAGGCATTTGGCCCCCCTGCCAGGACCTCAGTGGGAGGCTGGCAAGTGACAGACACCCCAATGCCAGAGGTACTCAACCTTCCTAAAAGGAAGCCACTCTCAGGCCTGATGGAGACAGGGACAGGGTGGTGGTATCTTTGGCAACAGCCAGCCATAGTTCAGCAGGAAGCAAGCCATACGTTTATTCATGGCGAGGATCACATGTCCCCCTTGGTTTAGCTGGCGCCAAGCAAGCGCAGCCATCTCTGCTGTTGAAGATGGTTTGTTGTAGGCTTTCCTTGAAGCTGTACTGTGACATATGGTCCTAATGCTGCTCCTGTCAACAGTAACAGCTGACACTGTTCTAGGTACATTGTTATTAATTAATCTTTATTAGAACTTTATCAGGTGGGTACTAAAATTATCCCCCTTGATAGATAACTGAGGCACAGAGAAGGTGAATATCTTGTCTGAGAGCACATGGCAAGGGAGTGGAGGAGCTGCCACGTGAACCCAGCTGTTCTGCCTCTGGAGCTCGCCACAGATGGGATAGCAGGCAGAAGCTCCATCCAGGTGGGTCTGCAGTTCTTCCAGGTCAGATCCCATCAGATCCAGAGGGAGGTAGTAACAAAGGCATCATCTCCTACTAGGACGATTAGGGTTGGTGCTTGTGACTAATGTCATAGGTAAGTGATTTGGTGACGTAAAAGCTCTATCAGCGTGTTCCAGACAGGCATGGCTGGTGAGGCAGAGGGAGTGCCAGCCTCTAAAGGGCTGGGGAACTCCAACTTCTGCTTTACCCAGACACAGGTTCCAATGTCAGGAAAGAGAAACCAGAACCAAGTTCAAAGAGCGTGCCCTGGTCCATGGGCATGCTGCAGAGAGGAGGTAGGAGAGTAGGAATTTATTGGGAACCAGGACGAGAAGAACCTGAGATGGAAATAGCTGGACTCAATCTACTGAACATGGAACCCAGAACTTGGAGACAGGACTCCCCGAAAGAGCTGTGTCCTGGACTGGATGGAGTTGTAGTCTGTTTCACCCTGTGGCTTTAACTGCTAATCTGCACAAGGATTGGTCCCCAGAGGCAAACACACACCTGAATTGTCATTTAGGGAGGAGAAAAGGAGATGAGAAAAGTAGATGGCAATATTTCTAAAGCCCCATCTGAAATGGAGGCTTAAAAGAGAGGCCCCCTTGGACTGGCCGAGTGGCGCAATGGTTAAGAGCTGGCTTGGGACGCCAGAGGGCCCCGGTTCGGATCCCACATATGAGGGCCAGTGACACTGCCCTCCACAGCTAAGATGCTGAACAACAGCTCAACCTGGAGCTGGGCTGCTGTGAGTCGCCGGTGATGGCGTAGGCTGCAGCCCCTGCGGCAGTGGGTTGACATGGGCTACTGTGTGTAGCCAGCAGCCAGCGTGAGTGGCCAGCAGCCGCAGTGAGCGGCCGTCCACATTCCGGTGACTGATCTGCCTCGCCCGGGAAGAGCGCAGTGATGGTGCCAACTTGGGCCAGTGAAGCAACGTCCTCTACAACTAGACTGAAGAACAAAAGGACAGCAACTTGTCTGTTCCCCTTCCCCCAATTCCCCAATAAAAATAAAAAAAAGAGAGGCCCCTTGTCTCAATTACAACTTCTTCAGTGAGAGTGGAGCGTTTTCTCTCTTCACACACCACAAATACACATACCACAAACACACAGGCCAACACACAGCCCGTATCAGGCTATGACCCCTCCTTCGGGCCATGTTCTGGGACTGTGCCACAAGCTCATCACAGGAACTTTAGAACTGCAGTGACTAATACCCTAGGATAAAGTCCAGTGAGGCCTTCTTGTTCTCAGTGCTGTTTTCCAATGAATGCTAGTGCAGGGAGTTTCCAGCTGACAGCACCACAAAGCCAGACTGTGTCTGAAATCATCACTCAGAGCCTGAGGGAATGGCGAGACACCACCCAAATCTCTCCCAATAATCACAGTTGCCTCATGGTAGTTCTTTCTGGGAGGCAGACAGACGTGGCCCAATCTCAATCCCAGGAAAGTCACTAAACTCCTCTTGGGTAGAAGTGGTATATGATAACATGGTTTAGACCCAAACTCATAATCTGCCCCTCATTTATTTATCATTACTTTAAGCATCACTTTTGTTGGAATCTCATCATTTTAGGTATAATACAATTCCTCTTTCAGATTCTCTCCCTCACACACATCAGAGCCACTTTCTAGTGAGAGACAGTGAGGCCACTGAAGATGTATTGTTTGCAGGTTGTAATCTCTACTGCGGGGCAGACAGGCACTTAGGATATTTCTGAGGAGCAAATGAAAACCCAGAATCCAGTGGTGTTGGTCCAATAGTCACAGGAAGGCATGCAAGCCCGAAAGTCTCTGTGGCCGGTAGACCCCATCAGGTCTTCTGCTGACCTTTCACCTATGATCAGTGGAGGCAGGGAAATGCAATGCTTGGGCTAGACCTTGTTCTCCCAAACACCTAACTCCTGGATCTCTGAGTCGCTGTTGCCCAAAGCTTGGAGCTTTAGGTTTGTCAGTCTCTCCATGCAAGTCCTCTCTTCAGAGTCTGAGCTGAGCAAGAAAGAGGCAGCAGTAGCTTCAGAGGGTGGCAAAGGCTGTCTGCAGAGCAACCTCACCAAAGGGCATGGTTTGAGGAGTCCCTGCTGAGACCGTTGGGAGTGGATGTCACAGCGCTCAGGGCCAAGTTCCCCCAGAGCCTCAGATTCTCAGCAATTGATGTAAAAACCCTCTTTTGCAGGCTCCTCCCAAAATTGTTCAAAGAAGTAGTCTTAATGGCAGACAAGTGTAAATATGTACCCCAGGGTCCTTCTCAAGCTAGGGAGTTATTTAAAGTCATAGATCTTTCTACTTCATGCAGATTTTGCATTCTTCTCCATATTTATTTGTTTAATATAAAACTAATGATTTAAGTATTTACAAGTTAAATTATAACCTTGACCCATAAGTCTTTAAATTAAATGGACTCCCTAGGAAATTGCCTGCTCTTTATTCTTATTCCCTGCAATAGAATTTAATTAAGAGCGGGCCTTTCCTATCAGTTACGACCTTAATTGGAATAACAATACAACTTTCACTACCATACATTGACAGTAGAATTCCAGACTGGACACTGTGCTAAGTGTTTTATATGTATTCCTTTTATTCCACTTTTTTTTTTTTAGGTATAATTTGTATGCTTTAAAATTCACCCCTTTAAAATATATAATGCAGTGTTTTTTAGTATATTCACAAGGTTGTGCAACCACCATCACAATCTAACTCCATGATGTTTTCATCACCCCAAAAAGAAACCTGATACTCTTTAGCAATCACTCCCTATACCCTCACTCTCCCAGCCCCTGGCAACCTGTAATCCACTTTTTGTCTATGGATACCTGCATTCTTCCAGGTCATCCTAAACAACACCTTTGTGAGGATGAGTAAACAAAGGCTGTGAAAAGTTCAGTCGCTTGCCCATGTCACATGTGTAGTGAGTGGCTGAGCCACATTTTAAACCCAGGTCTGTCTGACTCCGGAGCCTGTGCTGGTAGACACTCCCTCACTTCCTCCATCTTGTCTGCCACTGCTCTCATCCCATCAGGCTCCCCGCTTCCGCCTGAAAACATCAGAATCCTGGGGCCTCGCTCACACCTGACTTCCACGGAGCCACACAGCAGATCTCTCTACACTGCTAGGGACTGTAGGGGAGGAACGTTTTTTTCTCTCTCCTTATAGGTTTTTTGGGCTGGCCTATTATTTAAATTGACATAAGACACAGTGACAGGAGAATCTAATTTTTAAATTTAAATTCATACATATAGGAGCCTCCTATAGACATGAGACAGGCAATTGAGGCTTAGTATATATGTCATCCTGAGCTAAGGAGAAGGGTGTAGGTAGGGATCAGAGGCTTCAAAGGCAAGGAAGACAATTCACAGGAAGATGGGAAGAGCAATTGTTTGGTAAATAAATGTTTGCCATGCCACACAGAGTCAGCAGGACTTTGAACAAACAGACCCTGCTAAGTCCCCCAAAGCCCATCACACTGGCCCCTACTCTTTGTAGTTATCTCTGGTGATAGTTGCCTCCCTGGGCCAGACCCTCTATCTAAGGTCTTTAGGCAGTTAAGGGGGAGGTAAAAGCTCTTTCTGAGTCTTTTGGGTCTTGTCTTCAGCTCAAAATAATCCACACATCAAAGTGGCATATTGTGGGGTCACATGTTCTCCCCCTCAAGATCAAACTATTCCCTGTTTATATGCCTTTCAGTTGAGGTTTGTCTTCAGCTCAGATACGGGGTTCCATTGCCAGGGTAGGGTTTGTGCTGGAACTCGGAATCTTGGCTGAGCATTAGGATGGAATCAGCTGCCTGGAGCCAGAAAGCAGGGAGGTACCAAGAGAGGAAGCAGAGGACACTGAGAATCTGCCTCACCCACCTCAGGTCTTTAGGGACAAGTCATCCTGTTTAGAACCATCCCAGTGGCCTATCGTGGTTGGTAAACTCCTAGTCTTTTATTTGGAGCAAAACCAAACCCAGGTGGTTCTTTAAAAATCAGTCATGTTTCCAGGACAGAAAATGCAGAGGAGGCTAGGGATGAGAGAGGAAACCTCCTTGCAGCTTAGATGTCTGACAGCTCCACCATTAGGCATCATCATCAAAGGAAGCGATTTTTCCAGGTCGTTGGCTCTGGATGTGAACTGCCCCTTCTACCAGAGCAAAGATAAACATGCTCGATGCAGTGTTGTTTACGTTCATGCTCCTGGTCAGGGCAAAAGCAGGAGTGTGCGGATGCTAGTCTCATAAGCTTCACCGTGTGTTCATGAGTGGGTGCCTCTGTCTCCCTCAAGGCCTCCCCGTCAGCACCACTGCTGAGAGGAGCAGGAGAAAATGATGCCTTCCAGCTGTGACCTTTCTGCTAGGAAATCTCTCAGTTGATCCATTCTTAATATGTTTAATGTGATATTTGCAGGGAGGATGACCTTCATTAAATGGTAAGGTCAAGTGCACCATTGAGGAGGGAGCCGAGAGACACCATAAAAGTGACAAGGATATAAAGAGGAGGCAATCACAGGAACCTGCCTCCCCTACCCCACTGCACCCCAGGATGTTCAGTGAAGTCAGAAAGATTGAAAACAGGTCTCGGGAAATGACCACAGCCTCCCAATATTGAAGGGAGCTGAGTTGCCTGCTGGTTCACCAGCAAGGGCCCCATACATGCAATAAATACAAGCCAAGGGTAAAGTGAGGCCTGGCTGCCTCAGAGCTCGCCTTGCTGATGCCTCACGAGGAGCCAAGATACTTAATTTAATTCAGCTGCTAAAAGGCATGGACTTCAGCAGTTCTGTCTAGAAGCTTCCCACCCATTCTAAAAAAGCCAAGATACCAAAAGAGTTTCACAAGGGCCCTCAGAAAGAGCAATAAATAGAAAGGAAGACCAAGTGTAGCTGCCAGTGAGTTTTTAAAGTCTGTATGTTGTTTGTGTGTGCCTGTAGAAACCAGGCAAACAGGACATACTCAGGTAACATCTAAGGCAGCGGTTCTCAACCTTCCTAATGCCGTGACCCCTTAATACAGTTCCTCATGTTGTGGTAACCCCCAACCATAAAAGTATTTTCGTTGCTACTCTATAACTGTAATTTTGCTACTGTTATGAGTTGTAATGTAAATATCTTTTTGTTTTCCAATGGTCTTAGGCGACCCCTGTGAGTCGTTCGACCCCCAAAGGGGTCGCGACCCACAGGTTGAGAACCGCTGAATTCTAAGGTGAAATATTATCCTTATGGCCCTAAAGATGCCGCTTTTTGGTCCTTGTCTTACCAGTTTATCCCCCAGAGCCTTTGAAATATAGTCACATAGGGAAGAAACAGCATGATGAAAACAAGAAAGCACGTGTTTGGGGGTCAAGAGCATCTATATATGTGTCCTGGCTCTGGCTTCTACTACCTCGGTGACTGGGCAAGTTATTCAAATCTCTTGGCCCGAGTTTCATTATCTGCAGAATGGGATTATCAATTGAGGTCCTTGGACTGCAGGTCACAAAAACTCTAACTCAAAGCTCAAACAATCCAGGGGTTGAGGGGCTGATATCACTGAGGGCCCGAGGACCAAGAAAGCCCAGTCTAAGCTGCTCCCTTTCTCTGTGTCTGGGCTATCGGTCCCACCCCATGCTGAGCAGTGGAGAAATGGTTACAGTTGTTTGAGGCCTTATCTGTACAGACATGATGGAGAGAAAGAGACTTCTCTCCAGTAACTATCCCTTCAGAAAAAGCTCATTGCTTTCCCAGAAGCCCTTAGCTAACTTCCTCTTGTTTCTTATTGGCCCAAAGGAGTCATGTACCATTTCTTAACTAATTGCTGTGGCAATGAGAATGCCATACCTTGATTGGCTGAGAGCTAGTGTCCTTAGCCTATCGATGGCAAACAGTTCCTCTTGGATTAAGCAGGCCCATGTCTGGATCTGGGAGAGGGATCCTTACTGGGAAGGAGGAATGGATAATGATGATGCTTAGGTAGGCAGCAATTCCAATAAAAGGACCCATTACACAGAAGATTGTGAGGATCAAATGAGACATGTGAAAGCACTTAGCCCAGCCCCTGGCACAGAGTAAATCTCAAGGGAGAGTTTCTCAGGGTGAAAGGTGGGGAAGAATACCACAGATGAAGGGAAACCAGAAACGAATCACTCACATATCTGGGGCTACAGGTTAGAGATCATGCTTCTAAATTAGTTGAAATGATATTCCAATAACTAAACCACCATCCCCAAACACAAACATTTAGTGCGTTAGTGTTGAGATCATCCTCCACATGCTTCTAAACTCTGGAGTAGGAATCAGAAGACCATTTACTGGCCGAGAAACACAACATGTCTGAGCCTTCATTTCCTCCCATTAATTTGCTCTCAGTTAATTCCCACCTTTGTAAATGGCCTTATATTGTCACCATAGGTGTCCAAAATGCCATATTATTGTCCAATAGAACTTTCTGCAATGATGGAAATGTTTTTTTTGTGCTGTCCAATATGGTAGCCACTGGCCACACGTGACTGTTAAGCTATTGAAATGTGGCTGGTATGAGTTAGGAGTTGAATTTTCAATGTTAGTTACTTTTAATTGAAATTTAAATAGCCACAGGTGACCAGTGGCTACCATAATGGATAATGCAGCCCTAGGCTGTAGCTTCCTGAAGGGTGATACAGCTGGAAGTTTTTGCTTCCTCCTTATCTTACCATAGCCTTGAGTCAGGTGTGGGGCCCTTGGAGGGCCCTCCTTAAATGCGTCTGGCTCATTGACTACGTGATCCCAGTTTGCACCATCATAAATAGCCCTGTTCAGCAAAGGTGCAGTAACTGACCCCTTGCAGCTGTGTGGCATAATGGAGAAAAATGGAATGAACCAAGGCACAGAGAATGAAGTGCCACTTGCTCCATTCTCTGCAGCAATGGATTGCTTCATTATCCAGGTCATTATCACGTCTGTCCCTGCCTGGTTTTGCATGTGTGCCTGTTAATTGTGTAAATAAGAATGTCTTCCCGGCTCCTGGCCCTGCCTTCCGAGTTGATGGCCTCCTCATCCTGGTCTCCTGCTCACTTGGACACTACAGGCTTGAAAAAGCAAGGAAAAAAAACCCACTCCAGGAGGCGAGCAGACTGAATATATTCTTGCTTGACAGCTGAGAGAATCACCCCTTCTACTATTGTGTTTGGGAAACGAAACGCCACCAGTGACACACTCTCAGGAGTGACAGTGGTCCTGGGGAACAAGGCCCTTTCTTCTCAGAGCTGATCGTTTCCATGGGCGCATGTTAACCTCTCTCTCCTGACAGCCCCATGTTCCCCAGGTAGATGCGATGTCTTCCCTGTTATTGTCATCACGATGATCAAAGCTCTCCCATCTTTAAATAGGATCCAGAGTTTGGATCTGATGAGTGTCTTGCAGCTGAGATGGGACAGCCTATTCATAACGCGCCCCCAGCATCTGAACTGAGCCTTAAAGCTCAATTGGCAGATAAAAATCTACTCTTCTCAGGGTATTTATTATGGTGTGTGTGCCACCCAGAGGCTGTTGTCTTAAATTCAGCCTCCATTCCAGCCACCAGCCTGTGGTCTCATTCTCTCTTTCTAATTTTTCCACATTAAACAAAAGACCTCAGGAAATCTGCTTTTCGTTGAGTAGACTCCATTCTGTTTCTACCGTCTCAGAATTGGCTTTCTGTGATCTCAAACCATTCTGTCACAGAGCCTCCAGCCCAAGGGAGGCCTGCTCGACCAGGAAGTCTTTCCAACACTTTCTAAGCTCTGTCAGAGGAAAAGAATTTTTCAGGATGTCTTAAGACTTAAGAAAGATGCTTTAAAAATATGAGATGAGATCGGCTTATTCCCCAAACCGAGAAGGGCTCTCTGAAGACCGTGAGATGCTCTGAGCTGCGCTCTGCTGGGTTCTTCTGCGTGGGGCTCAATGGCCAAAACTGAAAATTCAGTTCATCTTACCCTCCCTCCTGGGACCACATCTGTAGCACACAACACAAGTGAGTGTCCCCCGGGAGGGACACCACCTTAGGGAAACCAATACCAAATACAGGAAAACCTTGGATTGCGAGTAACTTGGTTTGCGAGTGTTTCGCAAGACGAGCAAACGTTTCTAATACATTTTAACTTGGTCAACGAGCAATGTTTTGCAATGCAAGTAGTTTGTTTCTGGAATGAATTATGCTCGCAAACCAAGGTATTACTGTATTTTATTGCTGTCATTGCTGTTTGTTTAGCTTTATTGTGGTGAAATGCACATCACATAAAATTTGCCATTTTATCCATTTTTAAGTGCACATTTCAGTGGCATTAAATACATTCACATGGCTGTGCAACCATCATCGCCATCCATTTCTAGAGCTTTTTTGTAATTCCCAGCGAAAAACTCCATACCCATTAAACAGTAACTCCCCACTCCTTCCTCTCTTCCTCCAGCCCCTGGTAACCTCTGTTCTACTCTCTGTCTCTATGAATTTGCCTGTTCTAGGTAGTGGAAACATACAATTTTTGTCCCTTTGCGTCTGGCTCAGCCAAATATTTTGAGTTGTGGCTGGCTTACTTGGGTTTTAGAGGCCTGGCTTTCTTTTCTGTTTTCTCTGGAGCTTACATGGGAAAGAAGTCAACGAAATGAACTTCAACCTTGCCCTTGAGCCACTGCCAGCGCTGATTGTGCTCTCTGGCTGGGCGTGCCTCTGAAAATCGCTGTGGTATTGAAGAAAGGATCCACAGCTCAAATCTCTCAAAACAAACACGGAAGGGCCCATTGTTTGGGGGCTTAGGCGAACCAGGCCCTTGGCTGGCATTTCCTGGCCCGGTTGTAAAGGGATCCCAAGAAGGCTGTCACTGTGAAATGTGACTAGAAGGGTGGCCACTGCAGAGCCTGTGGGTGACTAGAGAACCTGAGTTGGGAGGTTTGGGGCCAGACAGGCAAGAGGCAGTTCTGTGTCCAGATGTGTTGGGAGGGTGAGGGTGGGGGTTTCCTATATGTCTGGGGATAACCTGAGGATTCAAAAGGACGATGTCTATACTTTTTTTCTTCCCTCATTGTATGGAGAACTGATTGTTGATTGTGTATTATATAGTCAGCTTCTTACTGCACTAACAGAAAGCGTCCTCTTGCAGAAATGGCTTTTACTCTGTATGTAGGTTTCGGTTATTTTTATATTATGAAACTGTAATTCTGATAATGCCACTTCCCCGGGGAGAAGGGGAACGAAGCACCAGAGTGAGCCAACTTAGTAGTAACAACTAACATTTATATAGCACTTAATGGTTTATAAAGCACTTTTCACAGGCGTGACCTCATTTCTTATCCCAGAGAATGTAAGGAGGTAGGGAGAGTTTATGAGTGGCACCAGACAGGGGTGAATCATTTATTGGTTTCAGGAAAGTGGTGATCATTTCAGATCTGTAAGTCATCTTTAAACCTGAGCTACCTCCTTGACTGAAAAAGAAAGACTCAATAGGACATCCCCCAGAAACGAGAAAACTGGACATCAGAAAAAAACATATTTGACTGGGAATTCTAGCAAATTTGAGATGTGCAGGACACAGGCTCCTAAAGCTGACCTCTAGGCCAAGGTTTTCTGGTTGACAAGTGAGAAGTGTTGAGTTAAATAGTATTGACATTTATTTACAGGACCCCTCGCAACCTTTATGCTGTATACATTCTGCTATGTGCATTGTGACTTCCCAAAGGGAGGCCAGGGTACATAATGTTCCCCACTCTTGTTTGGTAATGAAACAGTGTTTGAGACTAATGTTCCTTAGGACACTTTGGGAAGTGCAGACTAACGAGGGTGAGTCCCTGAGAGACCAGAACCACCAAAAGGTGGAAACAAGAGTTTTCCGGGAAGGTGAACGGGGCTGAGTAGCTAAGCAGAATGGCCGGAAGCCCAGAGAAGGAGAACAAGGCAGGAAGGGGCTTGCTCCTGGAGTGAGCACAGAACAAGCCTGAAGACAGAATGTCCAGCTGCAGAACTCTCCGTGCAGCCTGGCTCATGTGAGTGTGGTCAGTGGAGTGTCTGCCCTTCCATCTCTACCAGGTGGACAGCACTGAGATCAGGGAAAGCCCACATCCCCCCACGTTCATAGGGATTCAAGGGCAAAACCCTTCACATGGACATTCAGAGACACCATACATCATTTTGTCGTATGGGAATCACACTGAAAAGGAGCTAACAACACAGGAGTGGGGACCCTTCAGTTGTGCTGTTTGGATGACATGTTTATTTGAATGGGTTTTCAATTCTTATCTTGTGTCAACATCAAGGTTGTCCGTTCTATGAAGATGAAACTCCTCCTAACAGATACACCAAGCTATGTTTCAAATTGTGTTTCCTGGTCTTCGTTTCTAACTGCCAGCCCCATCAATGAATAATTTCCTCCATTAAGCCCTGTTTCCCTTCCACACCCCATTCTCCAGGGAACAATGTTCCCTCCCTGTCTGACTCTTCCCTACCCACCCAGCCTCTCCCATTCTAAATCTAGCAATTAATACTGGAACCACACATCTGGGCCTTGTACTCTTTTCAGCACCATTCAAAATAGTATTAGGAATGTTTTACACTAACGACTGTTTGAGGAGAAGCATGGTTTCATGTGAAAAGCACTGCCCTGGTAGAAAAACAAGGGGGTGACTCTGCCTTTTGCAAGCTGCAAGGCTGTAAGGGGAGAACTGAATGGTGCTTTCTTCCTTGACTTGAGCCTGAGACCCCCTGACTCGACCAGTAATGACTTTTCCATTTTATAGGAAGCAGATGGGATTTTAATGGACTGTTACTACTGTCTATTTTCTTTAAACAACACACACTGAGATCTAGGTGCCCCTTCCAGGAGATATGATGCATAGTCAGAAAAAGGAAGGTAAAATTTGCGAATTCCTACTTAAACCCTTTATTTCAGAAATCACGCTTTTTTTTTTTATTCCCTCCAATTAAGAAGAGGAGACCCTGGCTCTTCTGTTTTCTAGATAAAGTAAGAGAGTCATTGGATAGCAACCCAATGCCACATTTTTTGCCTTGAAGAAAACAAAACCAAAAAAAAAAAAAAGCATCGTTTCCTTTTTCTTTTTTTTTAAAGATGTTTTTGGGGAATTGGGGGAGGGGAACAGTGTTGGGGAATTGGGGAAGGGGAGCAGCCAAGTTGTTGTCCTTCAATCTTAGTTGCGGAGGGCACAGCTAGCTCAGCTCCAAGTCCAGTCACCATCCAGCTGCCCATCAGCAGCTCGCAGCTTCTCAGCTCAAGGTGCCGTGTTCAATCTTAGTTGCAGGTGGGCATAGCCCACCATCCCACACCTTGTTGTTAGAAGCACGTGCTCTCACCAGCTGAGCCATCCTGCCACCTGCTGGCAGCTCAGCAGCAGCTCACCGGCCCATGTGGGAATCGAACCGGGTGACCCTGTTGCTCACAGCTCACGCTTTTAACCAACTGAGCCACTCAACCGGCCCAAGGATCATTTCTTTTTTTTTTTTTTAAGATTTTTTTTTTTAATTGAGAAATTGAGGGAAGGGGAACAAACAACTTGCTGTCCATTTGTTCTTCAGTCTAGTTGTGGAGGACGTCGCTTCCATTGCCCATGTTGGTATTGTGATCACTGCACTCTTCCCGGCTGAGGCAGATCAGTCGCCGGCCATTGGACGGCCGCTCACGGCGGCTCACGGAAGCTAATGCCAGCCGCCCACCCTGGCTTCCGGCCACTTGTGGTAGCTCACGGCAGCCCAGCTCCAGGTTGAGCTGTTGTTCACCATCATAGCTGTAGAGGGCACAGTGTCACCGGCCCATGTGGGATCCAAACTGGTGGCCCTGCTGCTCAGAGCTCATGCTCCCAAGCCAACTCTTAACCAACAAGCCACTTGTCCAGCCTCCAAGGATCGTTTTTTGGTAGAATAAATATTAGGGTGCTCTTAACAGGGGAAAGGGTGGAGTAGTTTGGACAGAGCAGTGGGTGGAAGACTTCGTGGATGGCTGGCAAAATTCTACCTTCTAACGAAGGTACTGATTCTAAGAGTTTTACCATATAATAATTCAGGAAGCTATACATTTTGTTTTATGCTATTTTCTGTATTTATGTTATATTTAACATGAGAATTTAAAAGTGGAAAGGAGGAGAGGTCACATTTTCCCATTAGAACTATCTCCTAGTCATGTTCATCTGTAGATAGCTGTGGATTCCCTACCGTCCCTCATCTACTCTCACCTTCTGCCCATTGTCAAAGAAGCACTTTTGACTCCAAAATGGAAGAAGCCCATTTCTGCAGAGGGAGATGTGATAATAATAATTGCTCACATTTTCTGAGCACCTTCTCCAGCTAGTTACCGTTGAAAGACTATATATTTTCTCTTCTATTACAAAGATCCCATGAGACAGATACTTTCATTATCCCCATTTTATAGATGTGGAAACTGAGGCACAGAGAGGCTGAGTGACTTGCAGTTAAATGCCCAAGTTATAATTCAAATGTAAGCAGTCTGGATTTTGCTTACCATTCATTTGACTTGGAGAAAAAAGGGAAACCATTGTAGCTACTCTACCTCAAGGTGTCTTGCAGTTCCATTTCATTGAAATAGAGAAGAAAGTATGGTGTTGTCAAAGAGGGAAGGCATTTCTAATTTTGGTAGGTTCTTGGAACAGTTGGTTTAAGCCAGTTTTGTTGTGCCAACAAGCAGGCACAAGCTCCCAGTCTCATCTGAGTGTGACGTGCTTTCCTGACCAACTGTCCCAGTATGCCCAGGGCTGAGAGGTTTCCTCGGACACAGGACATTCAGTGCTAACACTGGGCAAGTCCCAAACAAATTGGGAGAGTTGGTCACCCTAAATGGGCAGGGCCAATCTCCCCCAGAACAAAGCTCAGGTGACAGCCAATTTGTTATGATGCATCTGTGAGCTGCAACTAGCCATCAGAGAGAATACCAAGAAATGATGAGATCTGGTCTCTCAAAGCCTGGCAAGGCAGGCAGCTGCCCGGGATTGAGTTCACTTCCTAATGCAAAAGGCTGAATTAATCCTGACATCCAGAAAAAAAAATTGATGGTAGGATAGGAATGGTTTGAATGAGAATGAAGTTTACATTTCTTTATATTGGGTCATAAATCCTCCTTGGACTTTTCATCAATCTGGACGGTGATTAATTCTGTCAGTCACTCTCAGATAACACTATGGTCTTCACAGGCGAGGATTTGTGCACACTGCCATAATCCCTTGCCGTGGAGCAGGGCTCAGGGTGCCCACAAATGTCACAGGCACCTCTGCAGCTGACTTGGAGTTGTTAATAGTGTTCAGCTCATTGTCAGAAGGGATAGGATTCAGCAGAGGCCACACACCTTCCCACAAGCATCCATTTTTTTTCTGATCATGTACTGAATAGGAGAGGCCAACATGGAACTGTAGTGTCAAAGGTGGAAGGGACATGGGAGGGGATGTATAGCCAGGAGCCAGTGGGGAGGGGGCAGATGAGGGAACAAGGACATTAAAAATGACCACCGTGTGACTAACTTTCATTCATGTTCCTCTCTGCATTTCCTTCCATATTCATTCAACTATTCATTAAGCACCTACTGGGTGTTTATTCTAGGCAATTGGAATCAGCAGTGAGTATCATAGATGAAGTGCATGTCCTCAGGGAGTTACATCCTGGTGAGGGAGTTAACCTCCTGGAGAAGCCTACATTCTAATGCCTGGGTCTCGCAGTATTGCTGCCTTTGATGCCTGTTCGTAATAGACTTTATGCCTAGAATGTCAACATGTTATCTTTAGGGATCTGTGCAAAAGAAAGTATTTTTGAAGCACATGCTTGGGAAGGGTAACTGGTACAGCTGCTTCCTCCGCTACATGTACTTCTTCCTCAGTGAGCATCTCCAATTCAGTCCTAAGACCACCAAGGACAGCTGTATAGGTTGCACACTGTACCGTCTCATAATACACCATATAATTAACCCCTGGACCGGCACAACCTTAGGTGATACTCCTGCCCACCACTATCTCCCTGAGGCAGAATCCTGTCACCTCACCCTGCCAAGGAATAAGGCCTTTGAACTTCTCCATAAACAAGAGTTTACCCTTCTTGACTTCGAATCCTGAAATCTTGACATGATTCTTCCTTCCTTCTAAAATGCAAATTGATCTTATAACTCTATTCAAACCCCTTGAAGGCAGTGGCTTTCAAACTTTGGTGAAACACATCTTACATTATGACCCAGCACACATGTACACATCTACATACACACATACATATATATATATATATATATAACAAAACCCATCCCCTCAACAACTTACACTGCATTCTCTTTTCTGTTGAGGAAGATACAGTGGCTGAGAGTATGACTATAGAGCCAGACTCTGGGTTTCCATCTCAATTCCTCACTTACTAGCTGTGCGACTGTATTAGTTTGCTCTGGCTGCTATGACAAAGTACCATAAGCTGGGTGGCTTAAAACATCAGAAGTTTATTTTATTACAGTTCTGGAGGCTAGAAGTCCAAAATCAATGTTTTGGCAAAGTTGGTTCCTCTGAGGATTATGAGGAAGAATCTGTTCCACGCCTCTCTCCTAGCTTCTGGTGACAGCCAGCAACACTTGGTGCTCCTTGGCTTGTGGATGCATTGCTCTGATCCCTGCCTCCATGTCACATGGTGTTATCCCTGTGTCTCTGTCTTCAGATGTCCATCTTCTTATAAGGATACCAGTCGTATTGGATTAAGGGCCCCCTCTACTCCAGTATGACCTTGTCTTAAGTAATGACAGCTACAACAACCCTATTTCCAAATACAGATACAGTCTGAGGTACTGAGGGTTAGCGCTTCATTGTTTCTGTTTTGAGGGGACACAATTCAACCCATAACAGTGACTTTGGGCTAGTGTTTCAGTGTCTTCACCTGCAAAATGGGGATAACAGTAGTACCAACCTCTGATGATCAATAAGTTAATAGCCATTACATAAAACTCTCAGACCAGTGCCTTGAATGTAGTAATTACCATTTAATAATTTACTACTATTGTTTTATTTTTACATGCTGGTTATGAACCATTGGATTGATTTCACATTCACATTTTAAAGAACATTGCTTTGAATATACTTGATGCATTTCTTTCAGAATAGAATTTCAACTTCCGCCCCCAAACTCTCTCTCTCACACACACACACACACACACACACACACACACACACACACACACACACACACACAGAGTTTCCAAGGCCTTTATGAACAATCCCTGCTGACCAGAGAGCCTCCTCTATCCCAATCTCCCAATCCATGGTGAACTTCTCAGTTCATAATCACTCTTGTTCCCAGGTCTTCATGCATGCTTTCATTCAACTTCTGCCTGTCCCCCATCATCTGGCGAATTTCTACTTTATTCCTCAGGTCTTAAAGCTCACCTTCTCTAGGAAGCCTCCCCTGACCACCAATTATGGGTTCCTGCCTATGGTTCTCCCTGCAAAGCACTCACACACTATATTGTTAATGCTGGTTTACTTTGTAACCTCCCCTACAAGCTCCCTAGGAATTGCATCTGACTTATTAACCACTGTGTGCCCAGCACAAGCTACAGTGCCTGGAACGTACTCTTGGTTGCCTACCAATACCATTTCTTCACCTAATTGAAGCTGATTTTGATCTAATATCAATGACCTTAGAAGACTAAGGGACGTCTTAGGGTGAATCATGATTGCTGTGTTCCAATCATGGAAACCCACTCATCTTGCTAGGAATTGATCTAGGCATGGGCAATGTGACCCACTTCTGGTCCATGAGATAAGAGGGAAGGTCTGCTGGGGCGACATCTGGAAAGAGTTCCAGGAAAATTCTGAAGAGTAGTGTGAGAGGAAAGAGCCCAGGCTTGCCTCTAGGTGAGTGGAGTGATACCCATCTGCGGCCATGAGGAGAGAAGCACCTGGACAAACGTGAACCTGCTAAAGATAACAGAACCAAAGTATGGAAAGAATCTGAGTCCTTGATAATTCTGCTAAGATTTTACATGAACCATCCCTAGAACTGCCCTACCTATGGACCTCTTATAATGAGATAATACCTTTCCCTTATTGGTTACCAACATTTAGGTGAGGTTCTTTTGTTGCTTGCCACTACAAACAACCTTACTAAGACAGGTACTCAGTAAATATTCTTGAATGGATAAGTGTTTACAAGCTAAACATGCTAAAGAGGGAGAAGAGAGACGAGAACTACAATAGAAAGCTGACCATCTACCAAGAGCCAGGAAGGAAAGGGCTCTTTTATGTACATTACATTGTTTAATCTTCGCAGCAAGCCTGTAACCACAGTGGTTTTCCCCGTGCTAGAGATCAGGAAGCTGAAGCTTAGAGAAATCATACATCCTGCCTAAGATCACAGAGTTAATAAGTGCTGGAGCTGAGAAATGTTTAATTAACTGTTTTATGAAGACTTTGTTCAGCATCTTAGTTAAGACTCCTCATTCATAGTAGGGGATTTTCTAATTCCTGGTTTTTTTTCATTTGCACTTACCATTGAATTTTCACCGGCTAGTTTAGAAGCTAAGCATTCTAATTTTGATCTTATTGTGGTCGCTCTTAACTTTTGACCCACACTCATATTTACCCCTATTAACTTCTCAATCCCATCATTATCTCTGTCTCCTCCTCCAGACTAGAATGTATCACCACCCCTCCTATGAGAGCCGGTCACAAGGGGCTTCCTAGGGGCCCTATCCATGGGGCACTCTCGTGTCACTTGGTCTCCCTGACTCCTCTCCTGCCTCCCATCAAGTAAATATTACAGTTTCTCCGGGGTTGCCAGCCGCCCACACTACTTGCTGTCTTGGCAGGAGGCCTGGGTGTGGGAAATGCATCCCACACATGTCTAATGCCAAAACACATATTTTCACTATACCATGAGGCCTGCATAGACACATGTAGCCTCCAAGTATACTCTCCTAGTAATCTTAGAAACAACAAAATGCATTTGTTCAGCTTTCCGCAGGCCTTTTCTCCTCCCCTTGGGAGGAATGAGTGACAGGAGCAGAGAATACAGCCTTTCCTCCGCCCGCCAGAATGTCTGCTTCCTACAGCCAGCATTTCACAGATGAATGCTGTAGAAAATGCCTTAGCTTCATCCAAGGAATGTCAAGTGCTTTCCTCCTATTTCCAAGGGAAAACAAAAACAAACAAACAGACAAAAAAACGGTCCTCTTTGCAGCAAAGTGCCAGGAATGGCTGAGGCGAGAGGGCCTTGTGTGTTGGGAATTATGTGCCCTCTAGTGGCCATCCGTAGGAAGTCCCAGACAGATGGTCATTTCTGCAGAAAAGGAGCCAGGAACGTGGAAGACAAAAAGACAGGATGCCTCAGAACACCTAAATAATAAACTTCAATGATGGAAAGCTACATGCTTTAGAATTTTATTTAAAATATTAAATACAGGTCATGGGTGTTAAAATGGATATCCAAGCTGTCCACAAACCCTGGCAGATTTTATTGACGTCGCCCTGGCATTAGCCTCCCAGCTCTGAGCCCCCCTGTGGCTTGGACCAGTTCCCGAAGCAAAGGTACTGAGCGAGAGGAAACCCACTTGCCAGAATTCCTCCTGGGAAGGGTAGGCTGTTTCTGATGGGGATATATTTGCTAAGAAGCTGAGACCTGGATGGGCAGAATGGTTCCGGCTGGACCTTGGGGAGGATTTGTTTTTTACTTCAGTCTGAGAAAAGGAAGATAGAAAGGGTGAATGAAAAAAATCAGAAAGCCAGATGAGGGAAGCCTGCCTGGTCCTGGATGTGTGAGCTCTCCTAGTACCCGCCCGCCACATACCCCAGGAAGCCTTCACATGAGTCTCTACTGCCCACCATTGATTGATTGATTCTTTGGGGCCTCTTCAAGGAGAGCTGAACTCGGCACTGATTTTTGCACAAAAGTGAAAGTAGCATGTGAGCACAGGCGTAGGGTGGCCTAAAGAAGCACATGAAGTAAACCCCAGGAACTCACAGGTATCATGGGAAGGGACTGGACCATGATTATCCAAGTTTAACCTGATCTCTGTGGGGGAGGGAAACCCTAGCTGGTCAAGTTGCAGAGGCATAAACTTACTTAAAGCTGACGTTGAAACGGTTTGGGTTTTCAGAGACAACAACCAAATTTAGCAGCCACTCTAGCCTGAATGTCAAAATTCACATAGTAATAACAGTAAGATAATGGTCTGTGCTAACCCAGAAGTGAAAAATGTGACATATAGGTTCAGGAACAAAGCCTGTGATCTTAAAACCGTGTAATAAGCTGCTGAAATTCCTTCCGATTTCGTTATTTAAGTTTCCCAAGGAGGATTGGGGGGAGACAGGGAAGGCAGACTGGGATGAGCAAGCCGACGCCCAGAGACTTTTCTGTGGGAGCATGACAAGTGAGTAACAAGTCTAGGACTCAAACCCAGGTCCTGAATCGCAAATCCCACACTTTTCTCAGATCCTACATTGCCTTTCTCATACAGAAAGCTCATTTTTATTCATTTTTTTAATGGTGAAATAACTTCCATTGAGAAAAGCTCCATCAAATCCTTTTCTCTGACCTAATCTACGGCCTTTCTGTTGGTACTAGAAAAATCAGTGTTATAACAGCCCTAAAACTGCCAACACATCTGAAAAATATCTAGCTTTTCGTCTGAGGATGATACCCAACTGACCAAATAAAACTGAAATAAAGCACATATAACTGCTCTTCCCCATATCTTTCATGCATGCCTGGAAACAATTTTTTTTTAATTTCTTTCCATTGAGATTTCTCTCTTCCAATATAATCCAGGTATGTGGCTTTGTAATAGGCACCACCTTACCCATGGACACATTGAGAGCAGGGTCAGGTGTTATTTATCTTTGCCTTCCCAGGGTCTAGCACCTTTTTGGCACTTTTTGGTAAATGGGAGGTGGACAAATGATCTGACATGGGCAGCAAGAGGAAAAAATCGTATGCTGCTCCAATTTCACAATGAGAGACAACAAATGGAAAAAAAGAGGGCTAAGTCATGCCGGGGCACACATTCACCTCATCACTAGTCTAGAGAGCTGCACAGCGGAGTCCCAGTTTCCCCAGAAGCCTTACAATTTGCGTGATGATTCATTCAGATGCCTCCAAATGCCATTTCCATCCTCCCCACTGACTTGTGCAGGCACGATGGAGTGAGGACAATTTGGAGTCATTCGCTTTGTTGAGAGAGAGAGAGAGAGAGAGAGAGAGAGAGAGATGGATTTACACAGCCTCTCTTCTCCAAAGAGCTCAGCATGCTTGCCCATCTGGTGTCTCATTTGTCTTCGTTTCATCCCTGTAAAGTCAATAAAGGGTGTGATGCTGGTGTTAAGGCCCGGGAAGGTGAGCGTCTGTGCGTTTATTCCTACTCACCACAAGGGGGAGCGCATGAGCCCTCCTCCACATTTGCCCACTTAAGTGGCCAGCACGGCTTCGCGGGCACCCAGAGATCTCTGCCCACAAGCAACCCCCACCTACCAACTCTAACAATGGAGAGAGTCAAGTGATCACAGAAGTACAATATAGTGTGAAAAGAGCGGTTCTGCAGGGGTGGATTAGGTATGGGTGTGAAGAATCCGGGGTGGACACAAAAGGGGAAGAATTATTGAAGGATTTAAAAAGTAAAGCTTCAGCATAAATTGTAGTAAGTGAAATAACTGAAAAGACAGTATTAAAGGCTTTTTAGTTAGTTAAATTGATTAAATCAGACTTTCCACTTATCCAAATCACAGTACCTTATATGTTTTCTATACTTGATTGACAAATTTGACCAAAAGGACTAACCTATGTTTTTTTAAATTACAAAATAAATAGAAAAACTACCACCCCCCCAAAAAAAAGGTAAAGCTTCAAATGATGTGTTAACAAGTATGTGGAGAATTTGGAATACTTGTGCATTAATGGTATGATTGTAACATGGTTCGGCTATTATAGAAGTTTGGCAGTTCCTCAAAATGTTGAACATAGAATTATCATATGACCCAGAAAATACACTCTTAGGCACATATCTGAAAACAAGCACTCAAAAAAATCTTTGTACACACATGTTCACAGCAGCACTATTCACAGTAGCCAAAAGGTGGAAACAGCCCAACTGTCCATCAGCAGATGAATAAACAAATTGTGGTTCTATTCAGGACTGAAGTACTGATACATAATGCAAGTTTGATGAACCTAGAAAACATTACTCTTAGTAAAAGCAACAAAAGGTCACATATTATATAATCCCATGACAGACTGCAGACTGGTGGTTACTAGGGACTGAGCACTTAATGAGCATGACGTTTTATTTTGAAATGATGGGAGTGTTTTGGAACTAGATAGAGGTGGTGGTTACATAACATTGTGAACGTACTAGAGACCATGAAATCGTTCTCTTTATAATAGTTAACTTTATGCCGTGTGAGTTTCACCTCGATAAATTAAAAATAAATACTAATAAAGCTTGAGCCAAGAGGTTACTGGGAACAGGAGAACAGCAGGATCTTGACAGATGGCCTGGAGGAGGACATTTGAGTCAGAGCATCATGTGTAAGAGGAAAAGCAGCACAAAACGTACAACGTGGTGGTGTGCCTGGGGCTGCTGGAAGTAGTCGTGTGTGTTGGGTGGGGGTCTACAGGAAGGGTTAGGAGAGGGCTTTGCCAAGGAGCAGAGAATTAGACGGCAAATGGGTCATGGATATATTTTCATGAAGCCTGTGCGTCCTGTTACAGGCAATTCCAAATGTTTTGACTACTGACCAAGTGATAGTAGGAGCTGGCCCAACCGGGGAGCGTGCCCAGCACTACACAGAGAAGACCAGACCTCACCTGAGGCCAGGACCAAGATTTTTCTCCGAAACTATCTGTTCTACATCTGTCTCTAACCACCACTTGAATCAATGAATGGTCAAGGCCCCAGAGCTCTACTCCATAAGGCAGGACCACAGCCATTTTTGCTGGGGAAATTTCTCAAACCTTTAAGTTACATTCTAGGGCAGAGGTTCTTCACTTTATGGTGCCACGGACCTCTGCGTGCGTCTTCATTAACAGAAATTGTGAAATAACAATAATTACGCTGTAGTGATAAATGATGTTCGATGTTCTGAGATATCAGCATAACGTGGTATAAAAATATCCATGACTACTCCTGCTGAAAAAACTCATGGGAGTTGCTAACACTGTGGTAGTTTGTTGCCTCTCTTCCTGATGGAAATGCTAAAATTCAGTTGGAAGCTAATAAAGATGTATTTCACAGATCCCAGCTTAAGAGCCTCTGCATTACAACCCGGAAGGCAGGTTGTGGGGCAGTAGCTAAAACTCTCATCCTACAAGCTGATTGGTTCTCACTGGCATCTAACAAAAAAGAAATTAAAAACTTGTGCCTGGAAATGTTGGCTTAGCTCTATTCTCAACAGGTAGGAGACAGCAGGCAAGGGGAGATGTGATGAGCTGAAGGAAAGCAGTGGCAAGAGGGGTGGCTAGGAAGGCCCTGGGTAGGGGGTGGGGTGTCAAAGAGCACAGCCAGCAAGAAGAAGACATCTAGATGGCAATTAGGTTTCCTACCTGCTTAGATGGCTGGGAATGTTGTGGTGTCTGCAGTTTTCTCTCTGTAGGACTGGTCAAGCAAGTTCTGTTCAATGAGGTTTGTGTCTACCCACTGAGCAGGGTTTCAGTAATGACAGCCTTGCTCAAGCAACTTCGTGTCTGTGTGTGTGTGTGTGTGTGTGTGTGTGTGTGTGTGTGTGTGTGTGTGTGTGTAGGGGTATGACATGTATAGAAAAACCTTCCCAGAATTCGTTCTTATCAGGCACATGGTAGAGGAAGGAGAAAGCCCAGCTCAGTGCAGTGTGCCCCTCATTCTATCCTAATGATCATGATGCAAGCCCACCCCGTATTGTAAAGAACCCCATTCCCTGTAGTGACTACAAGGGGCACCCAGAAGGAATGGCTATTAAATGTGTGCCTTACTCTCTGTGCAGGCCCCTTGCCCCCCGTTGGATTACGGCAGCTGCAATGTACCCTTCACCTCCTGTTCTTCCCTCTGATCATTCTATACTCTCTGCTTAAAAGCCATCACTCTTTGTCTTGGCCTCCAAGGCCTGACGTGACCTGGCTCTGATGACCTCCCTCCAGGCTCATCATTAGGTGTTCCCACCACTCTCCGTCGATCACACAGCAGGACTGGGCCACCAGCCTCTCATTTCCTAGATGTGCCAGCCTCTGTCACCTCCAGGACTTTCTGTGTTGCTGTGGCCTTTTATGGGTCTGTCTCCACCACCAGGTGAGGACAAGGACTGTGTCTTATTTATGTGAGTTTAGCCTCAGTGCCAGGACAACGCGAGTGCAGAATCGCTGAGTGAATTAAAATTTGAGTGACAAATTAATACTCACTAGATACACTGGACTCTAGCTGTTTAAGTCACATGTTAGTCTGCTTGGGCTGCCATAATAGAATACCACAGAGTCAGTGGCTTCAGCAAACAGAAGTTAATTTTCTCACAGTTCTGGAGGGCAGGAGTCCAAGATCAAGGTGCCAGAAGGTTTGGTTTCTCCTGAGGCCTGTGGGCTTGCAGACAGATGGCCACCTTCTCGCTGTGTCCTCACATGGCCTTTGTGTGTATACATCCCTGATGTCTCTTCCTCTTCTTATAAAAACACTAGTCTTATTAGATTAGAGTTTATTCTAACAGCCTCATTTTAACTTCATCACTTTTAATCTCAATCGCTTCAATCTTAACCATTAAAGACCTTACCTCCAAATACAGTCACATTCTGAGGTACTGTGGGTTAGGGCTTTGATATATGATTTTTAGCAGGGGCCACAGCTCAGCCCATAACAGGCCTGGAACAATTTATTGAGGAGGTAGATGGTGCCCTGAGGCAATATAATGGTTTTATATCCTTTCTTCTGTGCCTACTTCCTATGCTGCCATTTAAATATCATGATAAGTATAAAACCCAGCAAAATGAGACTGAGACCCGTGGGCACCAGCCCCTTTTCTAGGATAATAGCTCCCTTAGCAGATGTCTCCCTAGCTGGGCTGGAGTGATAGGGGTGCTGAGAGAACATTCTACAGTCACACTTTCTCAAAACTGAAGAGAGGCTCTTGTAAAATAAAACTTCCAGACCAATTTGAAAATAACTGAACAACTGTTAATCACTAAATTAGAGGCAGATTTTGTCTTCATATTCTCTGGAGACCTACGCAGAGAGCAATACCCAGAGAGCCTTAAGAAAATCAGCCCCAGTGTTTGGTCCTTGTGGATCCCCAGAGTACGGGCTTCTCGCTTTGCTGGTCCTCAGCTGTGAGCCGCCTCGCAGCTCTTGGCCCTCCTACATCTACCTTCTTCAGCACTGCCCAGGCAAGGATGCTGCAGTGCACAGGTTCAGCTTCACGTTTGGTGATGGACTGAATGTGTCCCCCGCCAAGATTCATATGATGAAGCCCTAACCCTCCATGTGACTGTATTAGGAGATATAAAGCCTTTAAAGAGATAATTAAGTTTAAAGGAGGCCATGTGAGCAGGACCCTAATTTCAAAGGACTGGTGTCCTTATAAGAAGAGAGACACAAGGTTCTCTCTCTCTCTCTCTCTCTCTCTCTCTCTCTCTCTCTCTCTCTCTCTCTCTCTCTCTCTCTCTCCACATGTGCACAGACGAACACCCATATGATGACACATTGAGAAAGCTGTCATCTGCAAGCCAGGAAGAGAGCTCCCACCAACCTTGATCTTGGATTTTCAGCCTCCAGAACTCTGAGAAAATAAATTTCTGCTGTTTAAGTCACCCAGCCCACGAGATTTTATGGCAGCCCAAGCAGATAATACAAGCTTATGAGAAAGGAAGAATCCCAGGCCCCACCCCAGACCTACAAATTAAAACCTACATTTGAACAGGCTCATTCATATGCACATTGCAGTTTGAGAAGCACTGTGCATGAATACCTACTGCCATAACACTCTGTTCTGCTTTTGATTCAATAAAACGGGCCACTCGTGAGCCTCAGCTCTACTGAGAGCTAACAGAAAAAGTACACTAGAAGAAATTTTTTTTTAACAAAAAACATGTAAGTGGAGTGGACATCTGATGCTTTTGTCTGTCCAGCATGACTCTTGGAGAACTGGTCTGTCCCATGTAGTTCCCAGAGGGCTAGTCATTCACATCAGCCAGCTGTCCACAGAATGGACCCATGACCCAGGCCTGGTAAATGATGCTACCCTATCTGCCTGCCCCCTGTGATCTGTGAAAACATATGACCAAGCAGGTCCAAGCAGACTCCCTTGAGATTTGATATATGGAGGCTGAGAGAGAGAAGGTCTCTTTCTTTTTATATCATAAACTATAAAGAATAGATTTAAAGTTGCCAGGCTCCAGCAGGAAATAAATGAGACCAACCTGCAAAGAAAACCAGAGTTGAGCAATGGTGAGAAATGTGAGCATTATGTGGGCCCCCCAAATCCAACCGCACCCTTGGTTTTACCAATTCTATAAGCCAATTTGTGCTTGCATTAGTTAGAGATGGGTTTTGGTCACATGCAGCCAATAGTTTCAGGGATGAGTATGGTTCTTCTCACAAACCTTGGTTTATTTGCTATAAAGCTATATTCCGTCCAGAGATTGACAGTCTAGTACCCATGTGTTTTAGTATCATGTGCCAGGCATGAAGCTGAGAGCCAGGGACACCATAAAGAAGACCCAGCCCCTGCCTTCCAGTTGCTGACAGCCTGGGGGCGGGAGCTAGTGGAGAGTCAAAGATGTGAGCAAATCATACAATAAAGATGAGAAGTGCTGTCCTGGAGCTGTGACCAAAGTCTCCTGGGAACATAGAAGACAGACGGAGAAACCTTGAGAGAACAGAGAACAAGCGAAATCTTGATCTTCACAAATGAGTTAGCATTTGAACAGAATCTTAAAAACTGGGGATTTCCCAGGAGTGTGATATGGGGAATGTGTTCTAAGCGGAGGAATTAGCATGTGTAAAAACCAGGCTCTGTGAAACACAGGCTGTGACCAGGTGGGTGGCTGGGACTTGCCCACAGAGGGGGTCACTGAGCGGTGACAGTGAGGATACGGGTTCAGTGACGTTGTGAGGAGACCTGGGGCAGCCAGGGAGCCGGATGTAATCTTTAGGCAGCAAGGAGCTAATGTGAGGCTTTGAGCAGAGAAGAGTTACGAGCAGATGGGTAATTTAGTAAAATCCCGCTGGAGATTCAATGGCATCAATGAACTGCGAACCCCTGGATGGCAGACACATCTCCGGTACATGGTAGTTATTTAATAAGTATTTCCTGAATTGGGAGACAATGACAGTCTCAATGGAGGCAGTAGCCATGGGAGGAGAAAACAGGGAGAAATGTTGAGACATTTTTTGACCTAGATCCAATAGGACTGATGGAACCATTAGAGAAGAAAGAAAAAGAAACCTTAAGAGTGATTTAGCAGTTGCTCTCTTAAGTGACTAGATGGGTGGAAATAAGAAATAGGCACAGGTGTTCAGATAAAGATATTAGTCTCCCTTTGAACATACTAGATGTGAGGGGCTTGGGACTTTGGGGTACACGGCTTGGAAGGAAGTTGACACAGCAGCCCCCAGAGCACAAGCAAGGGGTCAGAGCAAAAGAAGAGAAGACCTGGAAGTCACGCTCACAGAGATGCGGTTCAGAGAGGGGGTTCAAAGGTAGTTCAAGAGAACTACCTTTGAAATGCCAGAAGTTGTTCAAGTAATGATTCTCCCAAGAAATGGGTCACACTTAGGTTCATTTCTAATCATTGCATAGAACAGGGGTCGGCAAACTGTGGCTCACGAGCCACATGCGGCTCTTTGGGTGCGTACATGTGGCTCTGAAGTAAATTGAAAAGGAAAATAAAACTATCATGGCTTCATTTATAAATTTTTAAAGGACATTGTTCACATAATGGTGATTTCGTTTGTTTTATGGCTCTCGAATAATTTGTAAATTGTTGTGAGAGACAGGATTGGCTCTTCTGTCTCAAAAGTTTGCCAGCCCCTGGCATAGAACAACAACTCTCCTTGCCCCTCCTGCCTCCAAAACAACAGTGACAAAATGCCCCCACCCTACGGGTGGAGATAAAACAACCAAGACGCCAGCAATTTGACCTCTCCACGTGCCTGGGCCATAAACAAAACAGGCGCTTCAAGAGCTTCTGGCTTGCAGCTGAGGTTGGCCCGTGCATAGGAAGAAACAGACCCAGCACCCGCTGAACCAGACAACATTTGAAGTACCTCTGCCAACCCCTGGAGAACCACAGAGCCAGGCAGCCTTCCGGTTTGCTCATTTCCCTGCCAAACTGGCCATGTACTCATTCGCCCTTGCCAGGAGCCCCTGCCTGCTCTTCCACGGTCCTGATAAAGTGCCCTGGTCCTTGTGGTGGGCGACACATGAACGGAAGGGGGCAGGCAGCTGTGGCCCGGGAGCCAGCACCTCAGGACCAGTGGTTCCAGTGATTTTCAGCTAAATGCTCTGGTTCAGCTAAGGTTCACGAACCTATCAGGAAGCTGATTACTTTTCTTGTTACACCTTTTTAAAAAACAACAACAACAACAAAAAAAAAAACCCAGAAAACGAATTAACATAGAAAGATATCTCTGCTATAATAAGTGACAGAAGTGCACTATATAGCAGTATTATGGTGTGACCTATTTGAGTTTTTTCCTAAATGCATGTGTGTGTGTGTGTGTGTGTGTGTGTGTGTGTGTGTAACTAAAGCCTTTGATACCAAAAGTCCTGAAAGAAAGGGTTTGTTGAGTCATATGCTAGCCAAGAAAAGGACCAAGTCCTGGGACGTGCAGCAGGGCTAGACCGAGAAGATGAATGCCCACCATTCTAGGGCTCACAGGGCTCTTTTATAAAATGGGTTTGGAGAAGAAAGATGTAAGTTGTTTTGAAAGAGTTCATCCTGGCTATAGATAAGGGGGGAAGGAAAAGGTGAATCGGGGAAAGTTCTGGGACAGGCGAAGAGTTTACTAATACTCAATGCTTCTGGATTGGTTGTAGGCAGCAGCCTAGAATGTTCATGCATAAGCAGAGTGTGATGGCATCTGGTGATAGGCTTTTCTTTCTAGATAACCAGCTGCACTAGCTGCCTGGAAGTTGGCTCAAAGTTTCAACATACATTCAGGAATGTGAGACATCTTTTGTTGGTTCTAGCCATGGCTGCTAACTGATTAACTTCCGTTGTCTCTCCCACCCTCCGACCTACTGTAGTTTAATTTAGGACACCTCAGAATTTTCCTCTTGTTAGAATATACCTGAAAGAATCACACACAACACTGGGAAGCCAAGATGAGGAAAGTGGAATGGGGAACTTTTACTTGTTGCCCTTCTGTATAGTTTGCTTTATTAAAAAAAAAAAAAAGTTGTTAATTTTCAAATAAAACTGTCTTCAAAAAGGATTGCACATTTTAATCAATCATAGAACAGTCCAATATTTAATAGGTGCCCAAGGCTTGTGTGTGAATGTGCATCACTGAACATCGTGGAATCAGATAGATGCTCTTAACCAAGTCCATACAAGTTTCTGGTGGATGACTGAATGAGAAGGTGGCCTCCTACTTCTAGAGTCCCTCCCTTTCAGCCTCCCTCCTTACATAACCCCTCCCAGGTCAGGTAAGAACCTGTCTGGAGAATGTGATTAGCAGAAGGGAGTTACCACAGTGGTAAACATGGGAGTCACTGGCTGCAAAGACACGTGTGAGACCACAACAAGCATTGGATTCCTGACTACAGGTCCACGGAATTTCTGATACTCTGCCCAGACTAACTCCAGTGTATCACACCCAGTCTCACTTAACATGAAATTTATAATCAGGCCCAACCTGGCTTGTCCCTGTGTGGAAGGCAGGTGGGTGCATGTGCTGGGCTGACTTCTTTCCCTCAGCGAGAGCACAATTCCTGACTGGTTGAGGTACCCTTCCTGCCAGCCGAGGAAAAGGCCATTGGGAACAGGAATCCTGGGAGACTCCACAGAGAAATGAGAAGAAACCGTGAAGAATCAGGACTCACAGAAAACACTTCATCAGGGCAGAGATAAAGAATTCCCATTTAGGGAATTGAATTATGAAATTAAGTAAAATTAAAGAAACATAGAAGTCAATGTAAGAAACAATATAGATACTCTCCATTACATTTTGATGCTCTTTAAATATCAGGGAATTGAAAATGCCAACATCGGTGACAGGCAGCCCACAGAGGAAATGTAGTTAGTCCCTTTGCATCCTGTGACACTGCCATCAGCTCTGCTGTAAGGACACCACCTGCACTAGGCAGGAGCAGAGTATTAGGGAGGGAGCCTGAGAAGCTTCCCGTCTTCCCTGGAAGGAGTTCAGACCGTTCATAAGAGCTCATCCTTTTCTAGAGAGCTTTAGGCCCCTCAAATTCCATTCACAGGTCCTGTCAGGGTGTCAGTCCCATGGTCTTACCCACTCATGTGGTAGAATGTGTAGGGCACTTTGCCTGCAGCATTACTGCTTGGAGGGCATATATGTTGATTGGCATAAGCCACTTCTTACTGAATACATTTTGCCTTTCTCACTGAACTATTTGTTGGGAATAGGTACTAAGTTTTGGTCTTCTAGGGTCAGCTCCAGATCCCGTACACAGTAGGAAGCCTAAAATTGATTATGTGTAATGGGAATTTTAAGGGCAAAATTTTATAGCTGTTTCATATTTATAAAATGTAAATATTGTATGACATTTTGTAACTGGTTCATTTTCTATGATTGTCTCATTTTTGTACTTGTAAATATATGTATGAACCAGGTGGATTGGCGACTCTGACATTAGAACTTAATTTAATTTAATATTAAAATTTCAAAAAATTTTCTTGAAATACACAAACTGTAATTCACCTCTTTTTTGGTTGTTTTACTGTAGGGATGCGTACTGTGGATTTTCTGGAGCTATGATTCCCAGAACCCCCTTATGGTTCTGAGATAGTGTAGGCCAAAAGAGGAATTTGAGTAAGGTTTAGAAGGCAGGAATGAGGTAGCCATTATTCTCCAAAGGTGACAGACACGGAGGTGCAGACAAGTTCCAGGTTATCCTCAGTCTCTCAGGCTTTGCGTCCCGCCCTTCCCAACTGCCAACACTACTGACCAACAGCACCCCAGGGTCCTCCACCAGAAACTTGGCTGCAGACCTTCAAGAGCAATAGTTAAAATCACACCTTTCACCAACTCTCCTTCATGGTCCTAACTCTGGCAGCTGGATTTATCTGGTTTCCCAGATAGATTCCCCTGCCAGTTTCAAATTGCCCATCATGCCATCCCTGGGGGGTGGGAAAGGCAGATTAATGACTTTTATCTGATTCCCCCACCTCCTCATTTCACACCCTTATTTCCCCAACTTCTCCCACAGTTGATTAATGGATCCCTTCTTCTGTAATACTCCTGATCCTCCTAGGACTTCTGCTTCCCTGATTAAACCCACGCTGAGTCCCGTGCCTCACCATGTTGGAAGCAGACAACCAGCCAACAAGATTTCACACCAGCGTTAAGAGTTGGCTCCACACTTCTTGTTCTTGCAGAAAGGTTGTGCACCGGGAAACTCAATATCTATTCATTCTCAGCAGAAATAAACATGAGCCACATAAGGCAATATTCTATGAAAGGTCTCTTTCTTGTGATCTAAAATGAGGACCTGCCTTGTAAAAAGACTAAGAAGTTATTATTTTAAATAGTCCTTTTTGGATTTCAAAGGTAGTGTCAAGTTAGAGTGAGTGTCAGTTTTCTTTAAACATGGAGGCCCTAATTTTCCTGCTAGTTCACAGTAGCACACCAAGGAAAAGGAAACTGGAAGCCATAGTTCTTATGCCCTGTTTAAATGGTAAGGCTCCCATCTTTAGTCTTGAGCTGTGTATAGCAACAACATAGTAATAATATTTTTTTCCACCTTCTGAAAGTATATTGCACAAGAGATCCCCCAAGCACTGACTTCCTTTATTATTCACATATTTCACCCTCTTACATACCCCCAAATGTCTCATCTCAGTCTCTGCCAAATGCAGCTTCTCCTGATTACCTCATGAATTCCTCCATGAGCTACAAACAATTCTTGTCTGCCTCCTTGCTTTCTTTACACTTTATTAGGTTCCCAGGAGACCATCCTAAGCTCCAAATGCCTCATCTGTTGTGACTTGAGAATATTCTGCTATGTGGCATTAAGTGTAGCAAGAGGACTCACACACAGTATCACATACATTACCAGAGTGTCACACACACAAAGGAAAGTGGCAATTTAAGAAAACCTGTTAAGTCACCAGAGAGGCACCTGCCTGTGTTACAGGTATGCGTGCTGTTCAGTGGACAGGATAAGGAGCTAGAATAAAAAGGATACCAGACAACGAGTAACAGAAAACCGGGAAAAAAAAGAAAAAAGAAAAAAAAAAAGGAAAGAGCTAGGTTCTATCGAAACCTAACACTACACTACCGTGTTATGTGGCTGTGAGCAAAGTACACATCTGTTGGAGCAGAAAGAACTTATCACTCCAGGATACATTTGCCCTTCTAGAGTGTCCACAGTTTACCTGAGCATGTGACAGCTAGCAACAAAGATGATATCCCAGGCTGCCTTGCAGCTAGATGTAGCCATGTGACTAAGTTCTGGCCAATGGGATGTAAGAGGAACAATGAATGATTACATGGAAGTTTCCAAAAGTTCCCTTAGACAACTGAGACTGTGCCCTTTGCCTTTTCACGCTCTCCTTCTTTCACCCTACTTCTTGGGATGTAAAAATGTTAAATGGAATTCAATGTTGTAAAATGTTGTCAAGAGCCACACTTTACTGACTGTGAAGTCAAAAGCTGTAAGTAGGGGCCAGCTGAGTGGCTCAGTTGGTTAAGAGCTCGCTCAAGAGTTTGAGCTCTGAGCAGCAGCGGTTCGAGTCCCGGCCTAAGCTGAGCAGCCGCTGAGCTGCCAACAGGTGGCAGGATGGCTCAGCTAAAAAAACAAAACAAAACAACAACAAAAAAAGCTGTAAGTAGCCTGTGTTGTCAATGACTGAGGACCCCCCCACACCAGACTTTTATGTGATAAAACAATAAATTTCTATGTTGTTTAAGCCACTGTTTTTCAGATCTCTGTTACAGTTAGATCTAATCCTAACAAATACAGAGGGTGCCAAAAAATGTATACACATTTTAAGAAAGGAAAAAACTGTATTAAAATTGTAATACTCAGTATATACAGATAACAAAAGCTGAATACAAGTCATGTGTATACATTTTTTGGCACCCTCAGTATATGTGTTACTATTTTTCAATAGTATTTAGATAATGTTAAAATCAATAAGATAAATGTCCAATAGAAATATTATTGTATTAGCAATATTTTTAACAATATGTATTTTTTAATTAGTAGAAACAACTTCTATTGCAGTTTTTCTGGAGATTTTTGGGGCCAAAAAATCTTTATTCTCAAAAATATTGGGACACTGCTCTGGAGGTTGGGCAGAAGTTTTAAGTGAATAGAGGGAGAAGCAGGAATAGAAGAAAAGTCACAAGCTTGCCTTTTTCCACTTCACACATCCACCTGGTTAATCTACTTGGCATAATTGGAGAAAGAAAAATAAAAGCACATGGAGGGGAGGGGAATTGGCTAGGGCCTCAACAAAGCTCAGTAGGGTAGGTAGTCAACAATGTCCCTGAGGTTTGTCCTCAAGTGTCCCAAGTTATTTGCTTAGCTGAGCCTCATTTCTCTAGGACTCAGGGTGTGAGCTATTCAAGCCTTCAGTGACGCAGGGATAAGTTTTACTGGTTCCTTTCCTCACCACCCTTTGTCACTTCTTGTCTGTACTTGAGATGGAACCTTGACAAAGCTCCATGCTCAAATTCCCTCTGGAACTCTAACCCTTTTTATCTTCCCCTCTGTTCCTCACTTCATCAATTTCAGCTCTCTCGGAGCTCTGGTCTCTTTCTCCCTCACCTCTCCTGGCCTTCTGCTAAAATGCAAACCAAAAACATTTTTATCAGAAAAGCAGCAATCCCTTCATCCAATTACATCTTGATTCCATGTCAGCTCAGAGGCAGAATGCAGACCCTTCACTGTTTAACACAGAAACTCCATGACTTTAAGTGCTTTGATTTCATTTTTCTCTGGTCTTGACTGAAGCTGTGTGGGTCACAGAGAATGATCAGATCAAGCAAGGTATTAGATAGTTCTCTTCTCTTAAAGGCCCTTTCTGGCCTTGCCCCCAACAGCACTGTTATCAGAGCAGTTTTCCCTCCAAGGCTTCTCCTTACGGCTCACGGACTTCTCCTCCCTTTATTGTCTCTCCTTACTCCCTACTCCTTTTTCTGTGCAGAGTATTTGAGCTCTGTTCCAGCTTTGAGCCCATTTTTGCAGAGCCCATCTCTGCAGACTCGTATTCTCCAAGGAGCTTAACCAAACAAAGGCCTGGCAATTAACAGAAGCCTTCTCTGGAAAGCAGTTTACCCATTCGCCGGTGTTGCCTGGCTTTGCCCCTTGGGGTCTCACTTTCTCTCACAGCTTATCATATGTATTTCTTACAACAAATATCATGCCCTTCTCCAGGAAAAAATTACCAGCAGCTAAGAGAATAAAATGTCTCTGTATGCTTTTCTGCCTTATGAATTTCTCTGGACGCACTAACCTTATCTCAGGTATATCCTCAATTGCCCATTTATTTCACGGTTTGTTAATTTCATGGGCTCATTGAAAAGAATTCAGTGCTTTCCCTTTTGCTCTACTTTTTCTTAAAATTACTGTGATCTAGAGCAGTTCAGCATATGCATGTAAAGGCAGGTAGACATTCTTCTAGAAAAATACTTCCTCTTGAGTTTTAATATGAGCAGGTAAAGAAATTAAATATATATTTAGCAGAATGGACATTACTGACTGGATCTTGGGAATTGAAAATGGAATCAAGTGAGTCTGACCATTAGCTCTGGGCTTTACACATATGATTTCCAGCAGATCCATTAGCCTCTATAGCATAAGGAAAAAGCCGTAATTCCTCAGTAGGGCATATAGGTATGAAGACCATTTTATTTGCCCAGGACAGTACTGGCATTATTTTAAACAGAAGCCCTTTTCATTCTCAAAAATGTCCAGTTTTGAACAATAATCTACATGGCGACCCTGGGTGAGACACTGACAGCCTGGTTCCTAGCATGCTGACTGGCTCATCGAGGTGGTGGTGCCTGTAGCGCTAAAGAGTGTGGGCTCTGGGGTCCAGTGGTCTGGATCCAAGTTCTGGCTTCCCCACCAGAGAGCCCAAATCAGTTATGGCTCTAAGCTACAAATGACAGAAACTACTCCTGGCTGATTTAAACAGAAAGGCAATTCATTAAAAGAATTGGGGTAGTTCATGTAAAATTGCCAGGAAAACTGGAGAACCTTAATCAGAGGCTAGGCTTTGAGGTGATATCCAAACATCACGTTGCAGAAGTGGTCTGATGGTGGAAGCTACTGCTGCACCCTTGAATTGTAAGCTGCCTCCGCCTGCCCCCAGCTGGCAACACGGCCAGCCCTAGAACCTGACCTTGATGCAGCCAGCACTGACCCTGAGAGGGCTCTCCATGGCCGCTGCTTCTTTATGTTGCCAAAAGTTATAAAGTGGAGCTCCGGGATTACCCCTTCCCAGGTCATTTTTACACATGTCTTTAATGTTCATTTTTACTATGCTTCTGTGGAACCTCATTTTTTTCTTTTTTAAAGTATTGTTGGTATGGAATATTATATTACTTATATTAGTTTCAGGTGTACAATACAGTCATTCAACCTTTTTATACCTTTCAATGGGATCACCTGCCTAATTCTAGCAATCACTTGTCACCTTGCAAACTTATCACAACATTATTGACTGTATTTCCCTTCCCCTTTTCACCTACCCCTCCTCTGGCAACCATCTCTTTGGTCTCTGTTTCTATGAGTCTGTTTTGTTTTGTTTCATTTGTTTTTTTAGATTCCACATATAAGCGAAACAACGTGGTGTTTATCTTTCTCTGTCTCACTTATTTCACTTAGCATTATACCCTCTAGGTCCATCTATGTTGTTACAAATGGCAACATTTCATTCTTTTATATGGAAAAGTAATATTCCATTGTATATATGTACCACATCTTCTTTATCCATTCATCTACAGATGGACACGAAGGTTGCTTCCATATCTTGGCTATTGTAAATATGCTGCAATGAACATAGGGGTGCATATACTTTTTGGATTAGTGTTTTTATTTTCTTCGGATAAAAACCCAGAAGTGGAATTGCTGGGTCATATGGTAGATCAATTTTTAGTTTTTTGAAGATTCTCTATACTGTTTTCCATAATGGCTACACCAATTTACAGTCCCACTAACTGTACACAAGGGTTCCTTTTTCTCCACATTCTTGCCAACACATGTTATTTATTAATTTTTTGATAATAGCCATCCTAACTGGTGTGAGGTAATATCTCATTGTGGTTTTGATTTGTATTATAATATTTCCCTGATGATTAGTGATGTTGAGCATCTTTTCATGTCTTTTGGCCATGTGTATGTCTTCTTTGGAAAAATATCTCTTTATATGTTCTGCCCATTTTTTGGTTGGAATGTTCATATTTTTGTTATTGAGTTGTATGAGTTCTTTATATAGTTTGGATAACCCCTTATAAGATACGTCATTTGTGAATATATTTTCCCGTTCAGTAGTTTGTCTTTTTGTTTTGTTGATGGTTTCCTTTGCTATGCAGAAGCTTTTTAGTTTGATGAAGTCCCATTTGTTTATTTTTGCTTTTGTTTCCCTTGCTCGAGGGGACATATTCAAAAAGATATTACTCAGACTATGTCAAATAGTGTTCTACCTATGTTTTCTTCTAAGAGTTTTGTGGTTTCAGACCTTACATTTAAGTCTTTAATCCATTTTGAATTTATTTTTACATATGGTGTAAGAGAATGGTCTAGTTTCATTACTTTTGCATGTATCTGTCCAGTTTTCCCAGCACCACTTGAAGAAACTATCATTTCTCCATTGTATATTCTTGCCTCCTTTGTTGTAGATTAATTCACCATGTAAGTGAGGGTTTATTTCTACATTCTCTATTCTATTCCATTAATCTATGTTTTTGTGCCAGTACAATACTGTTTTTGTGCCAGTACAATACTATTTTGATTATTATAGCTTTGTAATATAATTTGAAATCAGGGAGCATAATACCTCCAACTTTGTTCTTGTTTCTCGATATTTTTTTTGCTAGTTATGGTCTTTTGTGGCTCCATATAAATTTTAGGATTATTTCTTCTAGTTCTAAGAATGCCATTGATATTTTGGTAGGGATTGCATTGAATCTGTAAATTGCTTTGAATAGTATGGTCACTTTAATGATATTAATCCTTCCAATCCAGGAGCATGGTGTATCCTTCCATTTTATTTGTGTCCTCTTCAGTTTCTTCAATATCTTATAGTTTACAGAGTACAGGCCTTTTACTTCTTGGTTAAATGTATTCCTAGATATTTTATTCTTTTTGATGCAATTGTAAATGGGATTTTTTAAAAATTTCTCCTTCTGATTATTCATTAGTAGTGTACAGGAATGTGACAGATTTCTATACATTAATTTTGTATCCTGCTACTTTACTGAATTTTTTATTCTATTAATTTTTGGGTGGATTCTTTAGGGTTTTCTATATCCAGTGTCATGTCATGTCCAAATAGTGAGTTTTCCTTCATCCTTTCCAATTTGGATGCCTTTTATTTCTTTTTCTTGTCTGATTGCTGTGGCTAGGACTTTCAGTATTATAGTGGTAAGAGTGGTCTTCCTTGTCCTAGTCCTGATATTAGAAGGAAAAATTTTTAGCTTTTTACCATTGAGTTCGATGTTAGCTGTGAACTTGTCATCTATAGCATTTATCAAATTGAGGTATGTTCCTTCTATACCCACTTTGTTGAGGGTTTTTATCATAAATGATAAAATTTTGTCAAATGCTTTTTCTTCATCTGTTGAGATAATCATATGATTTTTATCGTGAATTTTGTAGATATGATGAATCATATTGTTTTATGGATGTGGAACCAACCTTGCATCCCTGGTATAAACCCCACTTGATCATGGTGTATGATCTTTTTAATATATTGCTGGACTCAGTTTGCTAATATTTTGTTGAGGATTTTGACATCTAAGTTTATCAGGGATATTGGCCTATAATTTTGGGGGGTTTTTTTGTAATGTGTTTGTCCAGTTTTGGCATCAGGGTAACACTGGCCTTGTACAATGAGTTTGGAAGTGTCCTTTCCTTTTCAATTTTTTGGAATAGCTTGAGAAAGATAGTTACATATTCTTCAGATGTTTGGTAGAATTCACCTGTTAAGTTTTCAGGTCCTGGGGTTTTGTTTGCTGGGGGTTTTTTGATTAGTGCTTCAATTTCATTGCTAATAATCAGTCTGTTCAGATTCTTTGTTTCTTCCTGGTTTAGTCTTGGAAGGTTTTATGTTTCTAGAAATTTATCCATTTCTTCTAGATTATCAAATTTATTGGCATATAATTGTTCATAGTATTCTTTGATGATCCTTTGTATTTCTGTGGTGTCAGTTGTAATCTCTCTTTTGTTTCTGGTTTTATTTATATATGTTCTCCTTTTTCTTTATGAGTCTTGCTAGAGTCTTGTCAATTTTATTTATCCTTTCAAAAACCAGCTTAGTTTCATTGATCTTTTCTATTTTTTCTATACTCTGTTTTGTTTATGTCTACTATAAACATTATTATTTCCTTCCTTCTATCTACATTGGGTTTTGTTTGTTTTTTTTTAGTTACTTTAGGTATAAATTTAAATTGTTATTTAGGATTTTTCCTGCTTCTTGACATAGGCCTGTATAGCTGTGAACTTTCCTCTTATAACTGCTTTTGCTGCATGCCACGCATTTTGCAAAATTGTGTTTTCATTTTCGCTTGTCTCAAGGTAGTTGTTGCTGTTGTTTTAATTGAGGGACAGTGTGTTTTTCCAGGACCCATCAGCTCCAAGTCAAGTAGTTGTTTCAATCTAGTTGTGGGGGGCTCAGCTCAGTGGCCCATGCAGGGACCGAACTGGCAACCTTGGTGTTATGAGCACTGTGCTCTAACCGACTGAGCTAACTGGCCGCCGCTTAAGGTAGTTTTTGATTTTCTGGTTGATTTCCTCTTTGATCCATTAGTTGTTCTGAAGCATGCTGTTTAATCTCCACATATTTAGTTTTCACTTTTCTTATTATAGTTGATTTCCAATTTCATGACATTGTGGTCAGAAAATATGCCTGATATAATTTCAGTCTTCTTGAATTTATTGAGGTTTGCTTTGTAGCCTAGTATATGATATGTCCTGCATAACATTATAGGTGCATTTGAGAAAAATATGTAATCTGCAGTTTTTCAATGAAATGCTGTGTAAATGTCTATTAAGTCAAACTGGTCAAATATGACATTTAAGTCTATTATTTCCTTATTAATTTTCTCTGGGTGATCTATCCATTGAGGTAAGTGGAGTATTAAAGTCCCCAACTATTATTGTATTGCTGTTAATTTCTGCCTTATGTCCATTAATATTTGCTTTATATACTTATTTGTGTAAATATTTACAACTGTTGTATCCTCTTCTTGGATTGACCCCTTTAAAGTTATGTAATGTCCTTCTTTGTTTCTTTTTACATTGTTTTAAAGTCTATTTTGTCTGATAAGAGTATTGCTACCCCAGCTTTCTTTTCTATTTGCAGGGAGTAGCTTTTACTATCCTTTCATTTTCAGTCTGTGTGTGTCTTTCAATCTAAAGTGAGTCTCCTGTAGGCAGCATATAGATGAGATTTCCTTTTTTAAAAAAAATCCACTCTGCCACCCAATGTCTTTCCATTGGGGTATTTAGTCAATTTATATTTAAGCTAATTATTGATAGGTATCTGCTTATTTCCATTTTGTTGGGGGGTTTTTGGGTTGTTTTTGTTGTTCTTTTCTATTCCTTTCTTCTTCTCATGATCTCTTTTCTGTTGATTTGTTGGTTTTCTTTAGTGTTTTGATTAGGCTCCTTTCCCTTTATTTTTCATGTGTTTTTTGTATGTTTTTGGTTTATGATTATCATGAGATTCATATATATCTATCTATATTTATAGCAACCTATTTTAAGTTGATAAGCATTTAAGTTCAATAACATTCTAAAAGCACTACATTTTTACTCCCCCTTCCACTTTTTATGTTTTTGACATCATGTTTTATATCTTTTTGTTTTGTATATCTCCTGATTATTGATTGTAATTATAGTTAACTTTACTGTTTTTGTCTTTTAACCTTTATTTTATATTAGTTTTTTAAGTGGTTGGTTCACTGTGCTTATTGTATATGAGTATTTGCCTTTACCAGTGAGATTTTTTGTCTTTCCTGTACTTTCTTATTCCTGGTTATGGCCTTTTATTTTCTGCATAAAGAAGACCCTTTAACATTTCTTGTAAGGTGGTTTAGTGGTTATGAACTCCTTTAGTTTTTGCTTGTCTGGGAAATTCTTTTTGTTTTTATTTTTTATTTATTTATTTATTTTTTAATGGGGAACAGTGTGTTTCTTCAGGACCCATCAGCTCCAAGTCAAGTAGTTGTTTCAATCTAGTTGTGGAGGGCACATCTCAGTGGCCCATGTGGGGATTGAACGGGCAACCTTGGTGTTATGAGCACTACACTCTAACCAACTGAGCCAACCAGCCGCCCTCATTGTCTGGAAAATTCTTTATCTCTCCTTCAATTCTGAATGATAACCTTCCAGATATAATTTCTAGGTTGCAGGTTCCTTTCTTTCAACACTTGAAATATTTTCTGCCACTCCTGTCTGACTTGTAAAGTTGCTTCTGAGAAATCAACTGATAGCCTTATGGGGTTTCCCTTGCATGTGGCTTGTTTCATTCCTGCTACCTTCAAGATAACATCTTTATCCTTAACTTTTGCCATTTTAATTACAATATGTCTTAATGTGGGTCTCTTTGGGTTTATCTTGTTTGGAACTCTCTGTGCTTCCTGGACATAGATGTCTGTTTTCTTCTCCAGATTAGGAAAGTTTTCAGCCATTATTTCTTCAAATATTCCTTCTGCTTCTTTCTCTCTTCTCCTTCTGGAATCCCTAATGCGAATGTTAGGACACTTGATGTTATCCCTGAGATCTCTTATACAATCTTCATTTTTTTAAAAATTCTTTTTCTTTATTTTGCTGTTTTGTTTGGGTGATTTCTACTATTCTGTCTTCCAGGTCGCTAATCTGTTCTTTTGTAATAACTGATCTGATGTTGATTCTTTCCAATGTATTCTTCATTTCAGTTATTATATTCTTTATCTCTGATTCATTCTTTGTTACATTTTCTAGCTCTTTGTTTAGGTGCTTTCTGAGTTCTTCTATTCTACTCTCAAGTTTGTTGAGCATCCTTATGACTGTTTCTTTGAATTCTTTTTCAGGAAAATTACTTATCTCCATTTCACTAGGACTTTTCTCTGGGTTTTTTCTTTTCCTTCATTTGGGGCATTGTCTTCTCCCCATTTTGTTTGACTTTCTGTCTGTTCCTATGAGTTAGATGGAATAGCTATCTCTCCATGTCTTGAAAAAGTAGGCTCTGTGTAGACTGTGTGTCAGATAGTTTTGGCAGGCCGGTTATAGTCAGGGCATGTGGTGTCTGGTGTATTGTCTTCCTGAAGTAGTAGGTTTCTTTAGGGCAGACTGTGTGAGCTTCCTTGCCCTTCTGATCTGGGTAGGGCTGTCTCATGTGGGAGGAGCTGCTTGGTGCACATGGCATGCCCTATTGCTTTAATTGTTTGTTGTCAGAGCTGGGTCTGGGTGGGGCTGCTCCGTGTGCACCTGACATGCTCTTTTGCTTTAATTGTCTGTTGCCAGGGCTGCTCTACATGCTTGCATCTCAATGTCTTACTAGCTCCATGCTTTCTTTGGGTGGGGCAGCCTTGTGTGTATGCATAGCCTTACTTTGCTAGTTCTTCATCCTCTCCAGATCGGGCAGCCCTGGGTGCATGCACAGCAGCACCCCACTCACAGCACAGGCAGTCCCACATGTGGGTACTGCAACATGTTGCTAGCTCCACACTTTCTCTTGGAGGGGCAGCTCCACATGAGTACACAGTAGCACCCCACTATCTCTCCACTTTCTCTGGACAGGGTAGCCCTATGGGCAAGTGCTGCAGTGTTTTGCTAGCTCCACACTCTCTCCAGGTAGTGGAACCCTGCATGCACATGCAGCCCAGTGGGTACACGAAGCAGCACCCTGCCGTACCCACTGGATCAATCTCAGGGTGGAGGGGCCGCTTGTATGCATGCTATGACACCCCCTGTTCCTGCTGGATCTAGTTCCAGACATGCTTCAGTAGCCCTACAGGTCAGTCAGAGAATCCAGATAGAGCTCCCACCTGTTATCCAAGTGTAGGCGAGATGTAAACAATGGCGCTCACATGTTCCTCAGGTCCTAGATTGTTCCCTCAGCTTCTGGAGAGCTCACATGCACAGTTCCCCTTCTCTCTGTGGTCTGTCTCTCTCGCTCTCACTCACTTGTTGTGCAGAAGCTGTTTAATGGGCTCTCAGTTGTCTCTCAGGAGGACTTCCTCTAAATATAGGCATATATTCGATGTGTTCTTGGGAGGGGCAAGCTCAGCATCCACCTACACTGCCATCTTGGACCCACCTCCTGGAAGCTCTTCTACCATCCACATTGGAGCTCCTGGGTCCCTGATTTTACCATCTGGGAGTGCTCTATTCCAATATTTGTATGAGCATACAAGTTAATGAGCACAAAATAGGCTTTTCTGTGAGGCTATAAACCATTACTATCAATAGAGAAGAAAAAGATAATGTAAAAAACTTCTGTTTAATCTAAACATTAGAGGGATGTGCTCGAACTTGATTTAGAAAAGCAGTACACACTGACAAAAATGTCATTAATCTATTTGTAAATCTATCCCCACAGTAAACCCTGATATGCCTTAGCTTGTTTATGGCTCATATTGAGCAATTTTTCACAGACGTTGTCCAGCTCTTCAGGACAATGCACAATCTGGGATTTGCACATTAGCTACCGTCCTTGCTAAACCAGCAGGTCTTTATCTCAGACTCCTGTGCCTTTTAGCTCTCTGGAGAGGTCATGGGCAGGGAAACATGTTCTCCAGTCTCATTCAAATTTACCCTACTGATTTGGGAAAGATGCCCAGGCAGGTGACTCTGTGGGAAGACTGAGCATAGAGTCAGCATTAAATGGAGAGACAGATGCTATTCAGGCTGGTGTCTCTGAAGCTGGCATTCCTATCCCCAATGCACAACTGAGAAACGGCCTGTGCTTGCCAAACTGCAAAATTAGAAAGCTGAGCTTGGGCTGCTATTGTCCAATGAGTTTAATAGACAATGACAAGATTTGAAGTTGATTCACATGTGTTCAGCACTCAGTAATGCTCTTGGTGTAGAAGGCTCTCATTGTGATAGATGGAATTTTCTGGTTTAATTACAAACTACTAGTGAACTATATTTAAAAATTTTCAAATAATAAGCAAATCCAGATCTCAATTTTGATTCCACAAGTGGATGCTGTGAGAAAGTAGTGGCAATAATTGTTTCCTCCGGGTTCTCCTATGCTGAACTTGTGGGGTACTTGGGAGACCAGAATGGAAGGGAATGCAGGAAGCCAGGCTAAGTCACCTATCTGGATCTTAATTCATCTGACACATAGTATAGATAGGCTCATTGTGCTTTCTTCCTCTGAACCTTGAAGTTTTGTAGAAAATAAATTTTGAACTGATTATAAAAATGATGACAGTGAGGCTATTTCTGCTAAAAGAAAGACTAAGCCCATTTTTTAAAGCAAAACAGATGTAGTTTATGCATGAATATGAATAAAAATGACTGAATTGAGGGGGGGGGGATCTATGCTCAGTATAGCAAATATCCATAAATAAATCAAAAATTGACCTCATGGGACATCAGCTAGCTTTTAGAGCAACTTGTACATGCTAGAAAAAGACAACCCCTTTTGAGTGGCTGAAACCTTGTGGAACATGGCCGGGCCTTGGGGCAAAAGAAGGCACACCCAGGGTGCATTGCCTGGGGAGGACTTCAGTGCTTACTGCTCCTGAGCCAGGTCCCTGGGCTCATCCCCTCAGATCAGTTTCTTGATGGGCTTTTCTAGTCCTGCACTAAAAGCAGAGTGTAGAGATATAAAAGCAATGGGACTGTAATGGGTTGAATTATGTCCCCCCAAAAGATATAGACTTTTTACCCCCCAGTACTTGTGCATGTGGCCTTGTTGGGAAATAGGGTCTTTACCAAAAATCAAGATAACATGAGGTCATCAAGTTGGAGCCTAATTTAATATGACTGTATCCTTATAAGAAGGGGAAATTTGGACATAGAGACAGACACGCACAGAAGGAAGCCATTGTGAAGACACAGGGAAAGACAGCCATCCACAAGCCCAGAACGTCAGGAGCTGGGAGCAAGGCCTGCAGCAGAGTATGCCCTTTCATCTGCAGAGAGACAGAGAGAGCACAGCATCTTGACTTGGGACTTTGGGCCACCAGAATTATGAGACAATACATTTCTGTTATTTAAGCCATAAAGTTTGTGGTACTTTGTTATGGCGGCCCTAGCTGACGAATACAGGGACAAGCAGGGTTGCAGCAGAATGCAAAGCCTCTGAATGTGACCAGGAGGTCAAGATTCAACAGAGGCCCCACTCGCCCAAACTGGTCTCTTAAGGCTGTGGGAAACATGTAGCTGAGGGGGAAAAATGAGCCTAAGGAAGTGATGTAGAACTGCAAACCTATTGGGAGGGAAGGAGGCCAACTCTGGAGGAAGGTGGGGGTGCACAGAAGCCTGGTCACAGTCCTGGGGCTGCTGGCACGAGGCCTGTGGAGAGAGCTGCCAGCAGACATCTCGCCAAAAGCATAGGAATAAGACAAACGTACAAAACCTTGGTCCTACAGAATAAAGGGGACAAGATCTAAAGACAAGGCTTTGGGATGAAGAAAATCACCTTCAGAGCCAAGCGGCTTGAGCTATTCAGAGATGGAGTAAGGTTTTCTTGACTCCAGTCAATGCAAGTGGGCTGAAGAAAAACAGGAACAAACGGTTCTTAAAAAATAAAAATGTGTTTATGATATGCTAACTTTACCTCCTTAAAAATAAATAAGACAAAAAATTAAAATGTGGGTGACCAGTTAGCTCAATTGGTTAGAGCATGGTGCTGATAACGCCAAGGTTGCTGGTTCGAATCCCACATGGTCCACTGTGAGCTGCGCCTTCCCTAAAAGAGTCAACTATGCCATTGCAGCATGAAACCAATGTGTAACCAATGACCATGGCTGTTCCCCAATAAAATTTAAAAAAAAAATTAAAATGTATATTAGTAGTCACTTTTGGTGGGTCTAGTTTCCTTACTATTCACAGAAACCCGCAGAACATTTGAAGCTGTGGAAGGATTTTCAAGTCTGTCCAGGGTGGGATACCCCATGTCTACATGGTTACATCACACCAAGAACCTAATTGGCTCCTTCAGGCAACATTTCTGAATGTTTTCTATTTCCTACAGATAAACATCAAGCCATAAATTGCATGTTTGAACCAAGGGAAATACCAAGGCAGTTGCTAGTTCAGAAAAGATCAAGCCTGACAGCCTAGGAGTGAATTTACTGAGTCTCATGTTACATTTGCAAAACAACCAGAACTGAACTGAGCCTGCAAGTGAAATGGAAATCAGTGTTTCAAAACAAAAATAGAATAATGCATGAACTCTCTCTGCTCTTGATCACATGTGAGTAGAGGCAGAGGCCCTGGGTTTTCATTCCTGTTTGTCATTCTTGTCTTACTCGCACATAAATGAACCAGATAACTGAGGTATAATCATAGTGTCCCAAATGGATACATTTTCCTAGACAGTTTCAAATCATTTCATAACCACATTCAGTTTAAATATGCTTTCCTTCTAACCCATGAAAGGAATGTTACATTCCTCTGCTACACAAAATGGGAACATTATCTACATCTCCAAATGAGCAAAAGACAGCCCAGATGTTTGTCATTCTGAACCCTCCAAATCAAAGAAAACCTGGAGATCTTTTTCTTCTAAAAAAAACTGTCTCTGACTCTTAGAAGAAAAGACCATGAATGTCTCAAATATTCACACACACAAAATTTATAACATTTTTGGAAATATAGATAATGATGAGAATACTATTTTCAGCTTTGTTTGCCATAACAGCTGAGATTGACAAGTTCATATGTGGCATTTATCATGTATGACAGAAGTGAAATGCTTTCATATGATGCCAAGCAAATAATCTCTGAAGAGTGTTACCTGGAACTTTAATTTTATTGTCTCCTGGAAATCTTTAAGGGAAGACATCACAGGTCATTTATTAAATACCATTAGATATGGTTTCACCAGATTAAAAAGAGCTTTAAAAAACTTCAATAACTATATAGGGTAACAGAATCCTCCAGTGGGGGGACATTTTAATCAGTAACTAGACTCAACCATAAATCAATTTGATCTTGATAATACAAATAATAAAAAATACTTAACTGAGCACTTTTTTAGTCTACTACATTCTATTGTGTGAACACACTAAGAGGAAGATACACACACACAAACCACACACACAAGTCAACCAATGAAACGACTGGATTAAAACAAGTCTGTCTAATAAGAATTATACTAATAAAGTGGCAGCTATCAATATCTGTCGAGGACCTATTTTTGTCCTGGGCTGGGTGGTCAGGCTTTACCTGCACCATTTCCTTTATCCTCACAACTCTTTGAGATATTACTATCTCCATTTTACAGTTGAGAAAATACTTGCCAAGCATCTCACTGTCAAGAACGATGAAGGGTCTGAGATTTGCCCTCCTTGCAAGGTAGTTAGTTAGTCACCGTTTCATGCATGCTGGCAGAAAGCACAGAACTCGTGGGTCAGAGACAAAGGACTTTATTTTCCTGGCACAGCAGACAGCATGAGCTTCATGTACACATCAGCTACCTAGATAGCATGACCAACCACCTCAGGTGACCCAGGATGGTTTTAATTTTAGCATTGAACATCTCAAACAAACCAGGAGAGTTGGTCACTCTAGTTCCCGTTGCCCCCCTCCCCGCCAAGTCCGAATGATGCCCACATGGTAGGCCTGACTCACAGCTGAGAAACCCCAAGCTTAAGAACCCCCAGTCTTATAAGGGAGCTATTAGTAAACATGCACAACTTTTGTCCCCCAAAGAGACATTATATTTATTATCTTGGATAGCAAACAAATCTGCCCAGTGCCCTGGAGGGAGACGCTGTATCTTCTAAGACTGTTCGCTAAGCAAACATCCTAGAAAAGATGATCTAATACAAAAGCTTTCACAAATGCAGGAATGAGAGGCTCATAGAGAAATATGTCCCAACTCTTGCCACTAATGAGTAGTGAAGACAGTATTCAAATCTAGATCCTTCAGATGTCAAAACCCAGGGGCTTTCATCCCTCTTAAATTAATATGCTCAGGTTTACAGAGTTAAGGCCAAAGAGGGACAACTTTTCTTTTAGTTGAATCTTTGAACTCTTAGCCATATTTTGAAAACATATGGTATTTTCAATCTTGAATGAACCTATGGAATAGAAATTTGGAGATATTGCAGAAATGATATTTTAATCCAAAATAAAATTAAAGGAGTCAGTTAATCTAATTGGCTTCTAAGGGCCCTTCCTGCACTGAGAGCCTATGATTCTCCTTCCACATTAGTACTACTTGCTATTTTCTTTGCTGTTGTGATAAATGCCTTATATGAAATTATATTACTCTGTCTCATTTTTGAATACAGGCAGAATTCCAGCTATCCTGGACTATATAGTATGATACCAAAGTAATTAAAAAACAAGCTCCATTATTTTTTTTAAAAAGCAATTACGATTATAGCATAGGAACTTGCTTTTTTCAATTTTTTTTTTTTACATATTTTCTTTAATTGTACAATGGTAAACATAGCATCAAACAGGTGTGACTTTTTAGGCCGACAAAGTTTAAAGTATATTTTTTCTCTAACGTTCAGATCAAATTTCCTTTTTCTTTTCGTTTAACCTAAGGTGCTAGCAGAGGAGGATATTGCTGTATGACTTTAAAAGTTGTTTTGATTTCCTTTCTGGGTAGAGCTGGTTCTTCCTTCTATTGCTCTCTAGAGATCAAAGGAAAATGAAAAGAAGAACCAAATAAGCAAACAGAGAACAAAAGACCTGTAATAAGGGCGTTTCTATATCACCTAAGTGATAGTTTGCCATGAGGACATTGTAGCCAAATGGGTGCACAAAAGTTAAGCAAAATATGAACAAGTTGATAAAAACAGCCCATTCTTCAAAGAGGCAACTGGTGATTCAGCTGCCCTAAGGACGTGATCACAGGGCAGCTCAGGGGCTATACAGATGGGCACTCATGATCCAAAACTGTTTTCAGTGAGGGGAAATTAAACACTCTCCTAGCAGAGGCCTTCAGGAGCCAGACCATCCATTTAAATGCATGAAGCAGAAGTAACACCATAGGGAGTGGTGTAGCCCTGGGCAGGCTAAAGAACACTCATCCCACCTACAAATATTCAAATTCAGTTTGAACAAAACTGCCCAGATAGACTCGGAGGGAATCTGGGTAGTCAGAGGTCCAAATGGCAACTCTACCTCCCAGGCTGGCTCAGATGCAGGCCGTTCCCAGGAATTTTAGCATTGGTGAGGACAAGCCCACACAAACCTTTGGTCTCTACATCTGAGAAAGAAAAGTAGAACTATGACTTGCTTATCAAATGCAATTTGGTTGACAACATATTTCAGAACATGGGTCCTTTGGATAGAAAACCATGAAAGGGGTGCTTAGAAAGGAACTGTTTTTCTCTCTGAATGAATCAGGATCTGGCACGCTAGTAAAAGAACCAGAATGCATTTTAATTGTGCAAGATCATTGCGCAAGAAAATAAATGTTCTTGTTTTTAGAAGAAATGCTCTTTTGAGAGCCAGGGGCTCTACTTTCTACTCCCCAGTACAAAGCACGATGATGCCCCTAAGCTTGGGAGTCCAGGCACCCAAACCTCATTGACATTTTCACTTCTAAACCAAATGGGCTTCCGCAAAGCCTAGTGCTGCTTTTCTAAAGCACGTTCTACTGGCTTAAAAACAGAATGCTGGCCATTAAGTAAGGTCCAGTTTTCATGTGGCTTTGCTCTTGAAATCAGCTCTTCTGCCCGCCTGACCCCTAGATTCTACCACCTGACTCCCGTTTTATGCAAGGTATTCTTTCCATCTCCTTTTTTACTTTCCTCCCTCACTTCTGCTTAATTTTTGACATTTCCACTCTTTGCCTGATACTATAGCTCTTTTCTGACCTTTTCCATAGTTCACAGGCTGAAGAGTCTTTTTTTGTCACTTCTGTTTTTACAGAATACACACCGGTTGCAGAGTAGAACCCTTAAAATGACTGTTTATCACAACTGTTGGTTATTTTTTTGTCTTCCAGCTGCATTAGTAAGATTTTTTTTGGTGACTTGGATTGGTGGCCCCCCCCCCTTTCTAAAGTGGAATTCTAGAAGTTGGAGCAGCCAACTTTCCTGCTGACTATTATTGGTACCACGCAATTAAGATCAAAACATCTCTCACCACTGTCCTGCCTGGTATTCTCAGCATCAATAACATGTGTTTTATTTTGTGCCAAGCACATGCCATGTGATCTGAATAATAAACAGATTCCACTCTCCTAACCCTCCCCCATCACCAAGCACACACAAAGATTAAAATGCTGATGTTGCAAGTTCGCCTTTGTTAATATCCACCCAGGGGCTGAAGAGATCCAGAATCTAGAGTCAAGGTTCTTGTCTGGCTGTTCTGCATCTTAAAATCGAGGGACTTTGTATTTCCCACACCTCCATGCAGATGTAGAATTTCAAAGGGCGTATAACCCAGCACTCTAAAGCAAAGAGAATAAAATGAAGGGACCATTTTTGGTTTTTTAATGTTTAGTTGTGATCATATAGAAAAGAAGGAATTGTTTTAATATTATCTACCTTGGAAAGGTTTCCTATTCAGAAGTCAGATTCTTGGGTAATGTAATCCACTAAATCTATTAATGCTATACTATAAAAATGTTAGTATATATACATCTGTCTTATTTTTTTTAACCTCCAACCAATGCTATTTAAGAGAAGATGATTTACAGAAAGTGGGTATTCTCTAGCAACTTCTTTTCAGGAACAGCTGAAATCAAATTCTACAAGGCCTACCAGTGTCTTCAGATTTTTATTAATTTTCCGATTCCTAAAGCACATCAATCACCACATACAGCCACAGCACAATACCCAAGAGAAGACAGAGCACATGTGCCTCTTTGCAAACCCATCCACTCCCCACCCACACAAGCACACATCTTTTCCTGAAAGACCCAGTATTGCCATTCCTTTCATACCCACAGAAAAAAGAAAGCCCAAAGTGGGGGCACCTGTGGAAACCTTTCAAAGAGACTTTGCTTGTGATTTCATTAGTTTATTGCTTCCTGTTTCCTAACAGGATTACCATATGCTTAGGAAAGCTACTTTTATAGTTCAAATGGGATTAACTAATAGGATTGAGAGAATTTTAAGATCATCTAGAAAAATAAGAGTATTCCCAGTTGTATTTCTATTTCTTTATTTGAATAACAGAATTATCTTTTACCCAAGATGACCATGGAGTTGGTATTCACTTTCACCTACATGTTTCAGCACTAGAAACATCTCAGTTACTGTAGAAAGGCTTTGAGGAAACTCATTTTCCATTGAGAACCACATCGGCGACTTGTCTTTGAAGAAATTCAGTTTTCAAAGCACAAACTAAGAAACTTGATTCCTTTTAAACAAGTACTTTTTGAGGACCTGTGGGTTGGTTCAAATCTGGGATAGTGTGAAATTTCATTCATCAAACCCACGAAGCATTACGAATGGGGAGAGTGAGATGGTGGCAGGAGCATCTCACAGATATGGGGTCCTGGAAAGCTGGGGGCCTCAGCCAGAGCAGAGGAGTGTTGTGAGAAAAATGAAAGCTCAGAGGCAGGCAGACAGAGTGAGCAATAATCACTTAGAAACTGAAAGCCAGTGGTGATCAGAGCAGAGACCTCAGCCATCAAGACTTCCTGAAGACATTTTCCAAGCCCCCTAAACTTTCCCTAACATTTTACAGCCAGAAGCATTTTTAAAAGGGAGGCACAATACACTAGATCAAGACATTTTTATTCCAAGTCAAATGAAAAGGAAAAGAAGGTAAAAAAATGCCTGAAATCCAAGCACACTTTGACACAGTAAGCCAGCATCTACGTCCCACAAAGTAACCTGAACTGAGGACTAAAGGGGACTTGAGCCAAAAGAAGACAGTTTTGTTCAGAGCCTTTCACTGTGTTAAATATGAAACTCAGCACCCCACATTGCGTACGCTCTCCTCCCAAAATAAAGTTGTGGGTTTCTCCTTTAGCACTTCATTTTCTATAGAGAGACAAGTTTTGTTTCCTGTATCTAGTAGCGTTCTTTCAAAGCAGAATGTCAGCTAACCTGACAGATCACCCTTGACATCATGGAAAGAGACATTCAGACTTAATATGCCTCTTGACATGATTCAACAGGAAGTGCACGATAACGCCCCTGGCGTATACTTGCCAAAAAAATAAATAAATAAACCTGAATCAGATCAATCCTATCAGATCTAAACCCCAGTTTGCAGGAAGTACAGAGCACAGGAAAACATGTTAAATAACAATATGAAAAGCCCAAGAAAATCCAAAATATGGCAAGTTCTACAGGAAAACAAATACAGCTTCTTCAACAAATAATTGCAAGAAAAAAAGGTGGCAAGGACCTATACATTTCAAAAAGACTTAACAGACACATTAAACAAATACAAAGTGTACATTGGTTTGGATTCTTAAGTGAACAAACTATAACAAAAAGATTTATGAGACAATCAGGCAAATTTGAATACTGACTAATTGATGATATTAAAGAATGACTGTTAATTTTGCTTAGGAGACATAATAGTAATATATATATAAATATATATATATATATATATTTTTTTAAGAATTTTATTGGGGATTTGGGGATGGGAACAGCGCTGGGGAATTGAGGCAAGGGGAACAGACAAGTTGTTGTCGTTTTGTTCTTCAGTCTAGTTGTGGAGGACGTTGCTTCACTGGCCCAAGTTGGCACCATCATTGCGCTCTTCCAAGGAAAGGCAGATCAGTCGCTGGCTTCTGGATGGCCCCTAACGGCGGCTGCTGGCTGCTGGCTACACACGGTAGCCCATGGCAACCCACTGCAACAGGAGCAGCAGACTATGCCAATCCCGGTGACTCACGGCAGCCCAGCTCCAGGTTGAGCTGTTGTTCAGCATCTTAGCTGTAGAGGGCAGTGTCACTGGCCCTCATATGTGGGATCCGAACTGGGGCCCTCTGGCGTCCCAAGCTAGCTCTTAACCAACGCGCCACTCGGCCGGCCCAATAGTAATATTTTTTTAAACAATAGTAATCATTGTGGTGAATTACATAACACCAGAGATTTCGCATCTACATAGTCCAAGGTGGAGGGAGAAATTTGTGGGTGGGGGTAGGAGGAAGAGGTTATAAATGAAGTAAGATTGGCCACGTGTTGATAATTTGTGAAGCTGAGTAGTGGGTGCATGGCAGTTTGTTCTACCATTCTCTCTAATTCTGTATGTTTGAAAATATCAGTAATAAAAAGCTTTTTTCTTTAATGAATAACAGCATTAAAAACAGCAGATTTCCTCTAGAGGAGACTTTTGACATATAGATCAATACTTTATATGTATTTTTAATTTAGTCAAGCAAGTTATCAAAGTCTTGCTTGTTACACTGAAAACATTGTGTAAAGAGCTTCTAAAAAGCAATTATAAAAATGATCAAAATACCAACAAACTAATAGAAGAATCAACATAATTTATAAATAAATAACTTACAACAAAGAAAAAACACATGAGTCTTAAATATTAGAAGATGTTCTATTAAATATTAAAAGATACTAAAAGAAATGCAGATTAAAAATAAAATTAAATGCGATTTTTCACCTATCAGCTTGACAAAGGTCGAAAGTTGACATCCTGGCAAGAATAGGGGGAATAGCCCCCCAGAAATATTACAAATGCCCACACTTTTTGATACAGCAGTCTACTTCTAGGAATTTATCTTACAGATAAACTGGCACACACAGAAAAAGTTGCATTTATACAAGATTATTCACTGCAACATTACTTAAAATAGTAAATGGTTAGAAAAAACTTTAATCTTTATCAGCTAACATTTGTCACCATAAATAGTTACAGAAACTTTTTTCTTCTGATGAGAACTTTTAAGATCTATTCTCTTAGCAACGCTAAAATATACAGTACAGTATTAACTATAGTCACCATGCTGTATATTACACTCCTCTTACTTATTTTATATCCAAAAGTTTGTACCTTTTTACCCCTTCACCCATTTTGCCCACCCTCCAATCACCCCCACCCTTGGAAACCACCTATCTGTTCTCTGTGTTTATGAGCTTGTTTTTTTTTTGTTGTTGTTTTTAATTTTTAGATTCCACACATAATTAAAATCATACAATATTTGTCTTTCTCTGTCTGACTTATTTCACTTAGCAAAATGTCCTCCATGTGCATCCAAGTTGTCACAAATGGCAAGATTTCCTTCTTTTTATGGCTGAATAATATTCCATTTTATATATAAAATGGTGCATATATCTTCTCAAGTGAGGTTTCTTTTTTGGTTTACTTTGGATAAATACCCAGGCGTGGTATTGCTGGATCATATGGTAGTTCTCTTTTTAATTTTTGAGGCACCGCCATACTGTTTTCTATAGTGGCTGTATCAATTTGTGTTCTCACCAACAGTGCACAAGCGTTCTCTTTTCTCCACACCCTCGCCAACACTTGTTATTTCTTGTCTTTTTTATAATAGCCATTATATAATAACAGGTATGAGGTGATATCTCATTGTGGTTTTGATTTGCATTTCCCTGATGAGTAGTGACGTTGAGCACCTTCTCATGCACCTGTTGGCCATCTGTATGTCTTCTTTGAGAAAATGTCTATTCAGGTCCAGTGCCCATTTTTAATCAGATCATTTGATTTTGCTAAAATGGTATGGATTCTTCATATATTTTGGATATTAATCCTGGATCAAATACATGATTTGCAAATATTTTTTCCCATTCAGTAGATTGCCTGTTCATTTTGTTGAGGGTTTCCTTTGCTGTGCAGAAGCTTTTTAGTTTCAGATGGTACCATTTGTTTGTTTATGCTTTTGTTGCCTTTGCTTTTGGTGTCAGATCCAAAAAAATCATCACCGAAACTGATATCAAGGAGCTCGAGGTCTATGTTTTCTTCTAGGAGCTTTATGGTTTCTGGTCTTACATTCAAGCCTTTAATCACTTTTAAGTTAATTTTTGTGTATGGTGTGAGAGACTGGTGCAGTTTCATTTTTTTGCATGTATCTGTTCAGTTTTCCCAACACCATTTATTGAACAGACTGTCCTTTCCCCATTTATGTTCTTGGTTCCTTTGTTGTAAAGTAATTGACCATATATACGTGAGTTTATTTCGGGGCTCTCTACTTTATTTCATTGATTTATGTATTTATTTTTATGCCAATACCATACTGTTTTGATTATCATAACTTTGTAATATAATCTGAAATCCAGGAGCATGATAGTTTCAGCTTTGTTTTTTCTCAAGATTGTTTTGGCTTTTTGTGGTCTTTTGTGTTTTCCTACAAATGTTAGGATTGTGTGTTCTATTTCTGTAAAAAATGCCATTGGAATTTTGATAGGAATTTAATTGAATCTTTAGAATGCTTTGGACATTTTAACGTTATTAATTCTTCTAAACCATGAACACAAAATATCTTTTCTTCTTCAGTTTCTTTCATTAATGTCTCCTTTTACATCTTTTGAGTTTTGAATTACATGAATGTATTATCTGTTAAATAAATAAAAATGTAAAAATGGTCAGAGATGTTAAATTAGGTAACTAATTTGTAGGAGACTTAAGACAAGGTTTTGCAATAAAAAATACAGAAGTACTTGAATGGGAGGGATTTCTCAACAGTGGGATGAACTTTCAGAGGAAAAGGGACTATTACATCATAAATATAGGGGCCTGGGATTCATGTAAAGAATCTCCAGGCTCAGAATCCCACTCCCAATCAAGTGTAGTTCTGAGAGAAAGACCTCATTGGTAAATATGCCTTAGTCCTTTAAGGCCAATGCCCAAGTGAACATTTTCTCCATAAAGTCATCCCCATGTCCCACATCCCACCTAGAGCACATATAATGGGGAAACACCAGAGAAGACACTGAATGAAATCAACAGAGAAAACAAATCATTAAAATCAACTAATAGAAGAAAAAATTATAGCAAACATTTATGAATTTCCAGCTCCAGTTTTTCCTTTAACGGGAAAGGCAGGGAGAGCCTTGGGCAGGAGGGAGGGAAGCCAGCAGCAGAGCAGATCCAGCCAAACACCAGCCCATGAAAGGCTGGTGCCTGGCACCCTTTCAAGGCATCTCTTTCCCATGATCCAGTCTGGCTACAGTGGGGACTCCTCTCAGAATCTCTGGTACCTGAAACTTTATAACACCTGGGAGAGGCACTCATCCCTGTGACATATAATATAATATTAGCATTTGCTCTTCAGAGAGTGTGCTGCTCTTGGCCTGTTTCCTTATCAATGTGTTACACTGATACCCAGCCTGACTTTTCAGGTGCTTGATGGGTCTGTCAAACTCCTGGATCATAATAAAGATTGTGCCAACAATGGATTAATAGCAGCTTTCAATCATTTCTCTGCCATTTTATAAGGTTTAACAACTAACTTGCCTCTCTTTATCTCCTTTTATGACTTTTTCCCACCTGTAAAATAGGGGTAAATAAATTTTTACTGTAGACGATGGGGAAGATAGGGAGTTACAGAAATTAGTGTTTTCACTGATCTTTTCTCAAGTGTCTTCTATAAACAAGTGACTATTATTATCTTTTAATGAAGACTATTTGCCTCTTGGCTCTAACACCCACCACTAAAACTTTAAGGCTCCAGGCAAGAGAAAGTATACGCTCCATTGTTTACCTTGTTATCAAGACTGACTAACTTCAAACCCATGCCCGTGTGCTATCCTGCAAACAGAATCAAGACTTGTTTTGTTTTGGGGGAAATCCCCCATCTGCAAAGGTGTGTGTCTGTGTGATAACTCAAAGCAAAGGCCCCTACGTACATCTCTGAATTATTAGTGGATTCTTAGTTTGGGTCCAGCAAATGCAGAGAGAAGGCAGCACAAGTGTGCTGCTAAAGAATACCAAGAATTAAAAATGTCCCTGGTGGGAAGGAAAATCCTCGTGTTTGGAGAGAGAGGGGAGAGGAAGGCACACTACATCTTACAAAATAACACAGGAAGCTGGTGAACTCAGGCAGGCACTAGAAGCTCGGAGGCACCTTACAAAACAGGCTCAGGGCCCCTTAAAGGGAGCTTCCCTCTAAACCATCCCGCCACATGAAAGTCATTACCTTCTGGTTAGCTTTCTTGCCTACTATTTTTGACATACTTGGAGATTTTTCACACTTTTAGTACAGAATATATATAATGTTAAGAGGGAAAAGTAAAATATGAGATGCACACTGCAGAACTATGAGGGCATGAAGAAGGTATTAATGGCTCCCCACACACAAATTAAAAGAAGAAAGTACTCTGATGAAAATGTTGTATCATTTTGAAATGTTATTGATGTCTTTCATGTTATATTGTCCTTTCATTTAAAAGACAAAAAGCTTTCTGGCAACCTCAATGTCGTGAGAAGCCATTTTACGGGGCTTTTGGCATTACTAAGCACAATTCCAGATACTTTGGTCCTAGCATGAACTACTCTCCCCTTGCTGTTAACTAGAGGAACAACTATCTTAACATGAGGTTTACAAGCCCATTTAAAGAGTAATAACATGTTGCCTTCCTTGGATGAGACTTTGATCTTGATGGAGGCTGTAGTACATATTCAAAATAAATAATTCTGGCTCTACTCACCTCACAATGCCCGACAGGCCTGGGCTTTAATAACTGGCGTAAGATAGGAATGAAGAACCCACCACCCTGAGGAGATGCCCTGTGGTTGTACGCATGCACCAAAGAGGTCAAACTGGAGACCCTGGACCTCGTATTCCTGTGGAAGCAGAGATGGTGGCAGAGTGGGGAAGAAAGTGCTAGAAGAGGCCACCAGAAGGCAAAACACATTGGCCTCATTTTCCCTTTTCCCCCTTCTCTACTGATGTATCTACAGTTAAAAGGTTGTTTGTCTCTTTGTTAGCTATGCCGCTCTTTTACTATATCCCCATTTATACTCCTGTCATTAACTTGTAGGTCTACATTTTCCATTGGGGGACAAATAGAAAAACAAAAGCGAACATGCTACCTATTCGTCTACGAAGCTCATGTTAAATACATAGGGTTGGGATGAGTAGAATAAAGGGGGGATGCCCTGTGTATTCTAAATATTTATACCCTTCCTTATTCTCCTGAGGGGTGGTTGTCCTTTGATGTCTTCCTTGCCTTCTGCAACATGCAAATAATCAATGAGAGCTGGGCAAAAAACAATCACACAACTGTTTTTATGCTACAGACACATGCCATCCAATATAGTAGCCACAAAGCATACATAGCTGTTTATATTTAAATTAATTAAAAACTCAGTTCCTCAGTTGCACCATCCACATTTCAAGTGCTCAGCGCACATGTAGCTTGTGGCTACTGTATTGGTGACAGCATATGCACAACATTTCATCTTCCCAGAAATATCTATTGAACACCATTGCTATAAACCTTATCAACCATAGAAGAAGTCCTCTTAGCCTTCTCATCTCGTCTTGTACATCCCCTATGAGACTGCCACTTGCTAAAAACGGGTATGGGGTTTTATCTCCTCGGAACCACAGCTCAGTCCAGGGTTCTGCAGAGAAAGCAATTCACAAAATATTTGCCAAATGATATGAATGATCACTTCTCTTTGCTCCCAGAGCATCTACCTACCTCGGTCGCAACACTTTAGCATACTTTTCCCCAAAAAAAATGTATTGTTTTTTTTTAATTGTTATATAATTGGCATATAACATGATATTAGTTTTAGGTATACAACATGATTAGATATTTGTGTATATTGCAAAGTGATCATCATAATAAGTCTTCACATTCATCACCATACATAACTACAAAATATTTTTTCTTTTGATGAGAACTTTTATGATCTACTTTTTTAGTAACTTTCAAATATATGATATAGTATTATTAACTACAATCACCATGCTGTATATTGCATCTCCATGACTTATTTATTTTATAAACTGGAAGTTTGTACCTTTTGATCTCCTTCACCCATTTTGCCCATCCCTCTTCACTCCTGTCTCTGGCTACCCTATGACTTGAATTATTTAAGATTCCACAAATAAATGAGATTATATGGTACTTGTCTCTCTCTGTCTGACTTATTTCACTTAGCATGATGTCCTCCATGTCCATCCATGTTGTCACAAATGACAATATTTCTTTTTTATGGCTAAGTAATATTCCATTGTGTATATCTATCACAATTGCTTTATTCATTCACCCATTGATGTACACTTAAGCTGCTTCCAAATTGTGGCTATTGTTAGAAATGTTGCATTGAACATGGGGTAGGTGCATATATCTTTTCCCACTAGTGTTTTTGTTTCCTTTGGAGAAATACCCAGGCATGGTATTGCTGGATCATATGGTAGTTCTCTTTTTAACTTTTTGAGTAACCTCCATACTGTTTACTATAGTAGCTGTATCAATTTGTATTCTCACCAACAGTGCACAGGGTTTCCTTTTCTCCACACCCTCGCCAACACATTATTTCTTGTCTTTTTGACAATAGCCAGTCCAACAGGTGTGAGGTAATATTGTGGTTTTGATTTTCATTTCCCTGATGATTTGTGATGCTGAATACCTTTTCATGTGCCTGTTGACCATCTGTATGTATTCTTTGGGAAAATGTCTATTCAGATCCCTTGCCAAATTTAATCAGATTGTTCGTTTTTTGCTATTGAGTTGTATGAGTTCATTATATATTTTGGATATCAACTTTTGATTTGTAAATATTTTCTCTCATTTGATAGGCTGCCCTTTCATTTTGTTAATGGTTTTCTTTACTGTGGAGAAGCTTTTTAATTTGATGTAGTCCCATTTGTTTATTTCTGCTTTTGTTGCCTTTGTTTTGGGTAGCTTATTGGTTTTTATTGATTTAAAAATAATATAAAAACTGAGAGAAGATAATAAAAATCAACAGGTAATACTCCTACCTGTAGACAGCCACCCTTAATATTTTGGAATATTTTCATTCATTTATTTAGCAAGTAGATAATTTTATTGTACAAGTGAGGTATAATATAAGGTATATATACTGAGGTATAATTTGCATACTGTAAAATTCACCATTTTTATATGGTGTGTATATAATGAATGATGAATGTAATCACAACCACAATCAAGATACAGAACACTTCTATCAGCCCCAAAAAGTCTCTTCCTGCTTCTTTATGGTCAAACCACTCTCCCCACTCCCTCCTCTGGCAACCACTGATCTGATATCTGTTTCTGTAGTTTTGACTTTTCAAGAGTGCCATATAAATGAAATTATACAGTAAATAGGATTTTTAGTCTCATTTTTTTTTCTAATTTTATTGGGGAATCGGGGGAGGAAAACAGACAAGTTGCTGTCCTTTTGTTCTTCAGTCTAGTTGCAGAGGGTGTTGCTTCACTGGCCCATGTTGGTATTATCATTGCGCTCTTCCCAGGTGAGACAGTCGGCTCACCGGCCATTGGACAGCCACTCATGGCAGCTCACACCAGCTGCCGACCAGCCCCACTGCAGCCTACGCCACCGCTGGTGACTCACGGCAGCCCAGCTCCAGGTCAAGCTGTTGTTCACCATCTTAGCTGTAGAGGGTGCAGCGTCACTGGCCTTCATATGTGGGATCCGAAACAGGCTGCTCAGAGCTGGCGTCCCAAGCCAACAACTAACCAATGCGCCACTCAGCCGGCCCATTTAGTCTCATTTCTTTCATTTAACATAATGCTTTTGAGATTCACCTCTATAGTATGTATCTTTTCATTCCTTTTTATTGCTGATTACTATTCTATTGTATGGTATACCACAATCTGTTTATCCGTTCTATAGTTGATGGACTTTTGGGTCATTTCTAAATCTTGGCAACTATGAATAGAACTGTTATAAATCTTTGTATACAGGTTTTTATGTTTTCATTTCTCTTGAGAAAATTCCTAGTACTTGGACTGTTAGTCATGTAGTAAGTGTATGTTAAATTTTATAAGAAACTGACAAACTGACTTCCGAAATAACTTTACCAATTTGCATTCCCACCAACCATGCATGAGAGTTCCAGTTGCTCTGCATCTTCACCAACATGTTGTATTTTCCTTTTTATCTTTTTTTTTTTTTGATTTTTTTTTTTTTAGTTGGGGAATTGGGGGGATGGGAACAGTGCTGGGGAATTGGAGGAAGGGAAACAGACATGTTGCTGTCATTTTTTGTTCTTCAGTCTAGTTGTGGAGGACGTTGCTTCACTGGCCCAAGTTGGCACCATTATTGCGCTCTTTCCGGGCGAGGCACATCAGTCGCCGGTTTCTGGACGGCCGCTCACTGCGGTTGCTGGCCACGCACGCTGGCTGCTGGCTACACACTGTAGCCCATGGCAACCCACTGCCACAGGGGCTGCAGCCTACGCTGTCACCGGCGACTCACAGCAGCCCAGCTCCAGGTTGAGCTGTTGTTCAGCATCTTAGCTGTGGAGGGCGGTGTCACTGGCCCTCATATGGGGGATCCGAACCGGGGCCCTCTGGCGTCCCAAGCCAGTTCCCAACCAACGCGCCACTCGGCTGGCCCCTTTTTATTTTTTTTGGTTGAGCCATTCTAATGCATATGTAATGTATTTCATTATCTTTAATTTGCATTTTTATATTGATTAATGATGCAAAGCATCTTTTTATGTGCTTATTTGTTGTCAACATCTCTAGTTTTTGTTTGACTCTTTTGCTCATTTTTTGATTGAGTTGTTATTGAGTTGTAAGAATTCTTTATATAGTCTAGATGCCAGTGTTTATCAGAACTGTGTTCTATAAATATTTTATCCCAGTTTGCAGCTGGTCTTCATTTTTTTAACAATTTTTTTTGAAGAGCAGAAGTTTTTAATTTATATTGAAGAACAAGGAGATATTTCTGAGCGCCTGTCAAATGCTAAATTTTCATTAGCACAGGAGATACAGTAATGCCTAAGCTTAAAATTGTACTTTATCTTTTTAACAAAATTGCCATCTATTGGTTTCTAGCCTGCCTTTTTATTATCTTAGCATGAATATTTTTTCACATTTTTAAATATTATTTTAAAGCATGATTTGTAAATGTGTACATAGTGCTCTCATGGCTATCTTTTAATTTATTGAATTATCCCTCTCTATTTGGGGATGTTTCTGTTGATTCCAATGAATACTGAAAAAGAAAAAGAAAAAGAAATACATGATCACCATCCTTATGCAGATATATCTGTGCACATCTCCAGTTATTTTGTTAGTATAAGTGCTTACAATTGTAGAGACTGAGACAAAAGCACAGCCCTTTGTTTTGTAATCTCTTTTGAAAGATTACAGATGTCTGGAAGCAAAGATCTAGTCTTCCCCTCCTTGTCATGCCAGCATATGACAAAGAGCCTGTCAGGTGGTAGGTTCAGCACATGTACTTGATGGATGAATAGTTGGAGAGAAAAAGAATCCCACTGCACTTCGTCCTCTCCCCTTCCTCCTGGGAAAGAAACTAAGAGTTCCCTTAGCCATCTACCTTGACTTCTCAGATGGAGGGGAGGAGAAGAAAGTTTTCTTCTGACAGAAAACTTGCCAAGGAGATGCAGGTTCCCAGAGAGCTAGGTGACAAGCCCTGTTGCTGCTCAGCAAAGCCCTGAAGGGGCCCCGCCCCCAGCTTGTATAAAACCAGGGTGCAGTGGGGCAGCCACAGCTGGCACTCAGCCTCCAGAGCACCAGCACCAGCACCGGCACTGGCACGCACGCGATGGCAAGTGAGGTGCAAGTCCTACCCTCCCCGCTAAAAGGGGGGCATCCTCCTGCAGGTAGGCTGCCCACTTGCCCTCTGTCCTGTAGCAAGCAAGGGCCTCACTGCTGCTGTGGTCCACCCTTCCATCTATGCCTTCACCAGAGGAACCCCAACAGAACACAGATTCTCACCCTCCCACTGTTACTTTTAACTTCATGGAACCTGATTTATTCTTATGTCTTTGACCTTCCTAGGGGATTTGTCAGGCCCCAGTTGAATTAAAACCTAATCATATGTAGGAATACAAGAGGTTGGGTGTTCGGGAAAGGGGTAGGTAGGGAGGTTGGAGCTTTCCTCCCTGGCTGTAGGTTAGTAGTGACAACATCTCCTCCTGGAAGGTGATTTACTGCCATGGAAACTTTCCTCTTTATGGATTTGAGCTCTAAGACTCAGTCTCCCCAACATGCCTGTACATCATTTGACTTCATAGCCAGGCAAACCAGCTTCTGCACGGAAGAGAGCAAAGGTATTTTTCTCTCCCTCTTCAAGTGGGTTGGGCAGTGTTATCTATCAGTGATGTAGTTTGCCTGCCAACAAGCTGAGGAGCACTTTTTATAAGGACCCAAGCCCTGGAGGGCCCTGACTGGGAAAGACAGAGATCAAGGTGTTTTGCAAGACACCCACAGTTATTTATTTTTTAAGTTTTAAATGTATGTTATTTATATCAGCTCTCTGGAGTATGGAAATTAGTTTTATTGTGCTTAACCATATGGTCGTATACATTGACCAAGGCATAGAGGCCTATTTTTAGCCAGTTGTATGCTCTTTCAACTGCCTGCCTTCTTTTTTCCTTTAAGAAAGATCTCAAAAGCTTGATTGCTTTGTTCTTGTCTTTCTCCATTTACAAAATTTATTTATTCTTTGGCTTCTCTAAGCCAAGGTTATTTCAGTCAATTTTATTGCAGAGGATGATGGCAGATACAAAATTTGCAAAGCATGGAAAACTGACTCAGAGGTTCAGTGATTTTTCTGTTGGGCAGCACAGCTGAAAAGAGGCAGAATTTTTACTACTAATTCTGAGTTCCCAGTTCTGGGCACCATGCCCGGGTCTCCTATGGCAGACTCCTGACATTTTGTATTTGTAATTCAATTTAGCAATATTTAATATTATCTGTATTTAAAGTTAACGATGCTACCTAATGGTCAGGAACTATATATGCAAAGTATTAGAAGAGAAGTCATTACATCCAGACAAAAGAACACCATTCTCTTCCCAGCACTTCCACCCCAGTCCTTCATAAAGCAGTTAAGCTAAAACCTGATTTGCTAAATCACATTTATGCACAAAAAACACAGAGATAAACTTAACCAAATGAAAATTTGAATAACACCACTAGGAACTTTCTGTCCCCACCACTAATGATTGCTAATTACGCTGTGTACATAGCACACCATGACTCCATCAAGCATGTCACAATGCCTCTGGCATGACAATTAATTATTATGAACTGTGGCACTACTGATAAGAGGTTTGGGGTAATGAGAATGGAGATGAAGGCAGACTTTTGCCTCCCCACTGAGAGCCAGGGAACAAAGGAGCCTCATCCTTCAGCTTGTCTCACTACCTATTTTAAGTCTGAACCAGTTTGCTACGGTGCAAAATTTTATTTATGGAACAAAAACAATTCGTCACCAGAATGCCATTAAATTTTCACCTGACTTTTTTTTTTCATAAGCAATAAACAGATCCCTGAAAGTAGGAAGCAGACATGATAGGATGCGAAGGGTCTGACATGACCTTTGGAATCAGACCTGGGTTAAACCATGCTTTAATTTTACAGCTCTGAGCCTCAGTTTTCTCCTTTCTGAAACAGGGAGTAATAAATACCATTGCTGTTATAAGATTGTTATGACGATTAAAGGAGATAACCTATGCAGGTGAATGTTAATCCCCCTAAAATGCAGGTCTAGTGAAACACATCGCTGTTGGAAGACACTATCCTCCCCAGTTGTGAGACACATTGGAGGTCTGCATTAGGTTCTACTGCCGTGGTCAGACCAAAAGGAAGCTGTGATGGAAAAGATGCACATGCCTGCCCCATCACAGTTAAAAATGAAACCACTCAAAAGGCAGCCAGCTGTAACTCTTTCCCACCTACATGTGGAGTGCTTTGCAGTTTTTCTTTCGTGTATATTAATATAATATACTGCACCTCTGTTAGCCCTGGTTATAAATTTTATGCCACACTACATTAAACATGACTACATTAAACATGAGCTTGCCTGCGCTCTCGCAAGCTTAGCTTTGGATTTTCTGCTTTTATGATTTGCCTCACTTTTCAGTTTTATAAGAACCCCATTACATGAACAGCCAAAAATGTGTGCATAGAAGGTGATGGAGCAAACCAAGTACGTAATAAGCTGGAAAGAGCAGGAGTTCGTACATTTTTCTTTTCTTTATTCCCTGCACTTTTTAATTTGATATCAGTCCAATTTGATTTAAGTCAGAGCCATCAGAGGGGCCACCACTGAACCCTCAGAAAGAATCAGTTTTCTGGTTCATTAAAGAGTGAGGGAAGTTTGGGGAGTGTATCCCCAAGTGTGAAACTAACGCAGAAAATGGGGGGGAACCATAGTTGCATAAGGACCAGCATTATTTAAAAACAAACAAACAAAAAAACAATAAAGGCTTAATTCTCTCAATTCCAGTCTGCTCAAGTCAACTTTTGGGGCTTGATCTGTGAGGTTCGAGGAAGAGGTTGGGAGACCCATTACCCCAAGCATCACGGGGACATGGGTTTGATGACTGCAAGAGCAACTACCATTCACTCAGCACTTACTGTGCTCTGGGCACTGCACAGAGCCTTGTAGACATGGCAACAGCCCTGCAGACTGATGATGTCCCATCAGCCTTGTTTCACAAAGGACCAAACTGAAAGTCAGCAAGTTTGAGGGACTTGCCCAAAGCCACACAGCTGAAGGGCAGTGGGGCTGAGATTTGTAAATAAAGTGGGCGCCCTGCCAAAGTGCTCCTGCTCTAAAGCCCTCCCTCCTTGTTCCACAACCTCCTGATGCAAGTCTTTTGGGTCTTGATTGCAGTTTAAAATTTGCGGAAAAACCAAATGTAAATGCAAAGGAAGTGTTTTGCAAACATCTATACCCTTTTGTTTAAGGGTGTCAAATTGAATATTTTATTAACACTGTAGTTGTCTTTGCAAATGTCTAACCTTTTCATTAAAATCTTCAAATAAAAGTTCTAAGTCACAACACAAAGTTTGCACAAACCTTTGCGTTGTTCAGCTTTTTCACATACATTCTCCACTGATTAGTGAAGAAAAAGCTTAATTTTTCTTGCAGGACCTTCTTTATCTTGACTACCCTCTACTGAAAATTGTGCAAAATGTTCTAACTAGAAATCTTAACTGGAAAATTATTACATAGCATTCTAAACTCAAGGGTCTGTTTTTGAAGTTTTAAACTACAAAAGAAGCCACAACAGTATAACTCTTACTCAGAGATCGGAAAACAGTTTCACTTTCCCCACATGCATTTAGGTGTTCTAATGAAACTATCCAAAAGAATATCTCTCTTTTACATTTTTTTCTCTAGTTCATTTTGCTTGTTGAGAGGACCTAAAGACTTACCTTATGTATTTGTATTCAAAGTCCTGTTAAAATGTTAAATCGGTTCATATTTCACTTTGCCCAATTCCATTTCATCCTTCTACAAAAGTTCAAAGGACAATATAGTCCCACACATGGAATTATGTAAATGGTTACAAATTTAAATGAACTAATTTAGTTACAGTGAGACTTTGAAGAGGTCCCATGCGTCAGACCTCCCTGGTATAAGCAAAATGGGCAAGAACATGGTTGTGTTGGGTTGTGTTTATTTACAATGATTTAAATAGATCCCAGGAGACCAGTGCAAGCAGCACAGCTTTGAATTTGTCCCTCCCACAAACTGGTTCCATCTGGTTCAGTCACCCTAATGCAGTGAGGGCCTTAATCTGTATCTCACTGTATCCACTATAGTATGGGAATATCATCTTCTGCTTCTTTCTACTGCACATGACTGACCAAGTGAGAGTACCTACCAGAACCAGTTTGGTACAAGAACGGTGCTCTGGAAATCGAAGGCATGGTTCACTTACACTTCCTAAATCCCTGTTAAAGCTCACAGTCCTACTGGAGAGGACTCAGGCTCCCGCATGGAAGTAGGAATCTTCTGGAAGGATTTTTAATTTCCCCTCAGATGTCTCTATTTTATTGTTAAGAATGAAGAACTCCCATTTTTGTGTTCTTTTAAATTTCTTTTGGCATTTGTTTCTCTGTTAAGTGCCTTATAGTCTTTTGGAAGGGAGGGAAGTAAAAGGTTTTCCTTTGTAAGTAGGTGGGAAGTGTTAGAATCTTAGTAAGGACTTCATAATAAAGATCATCTCGTTCAACTTCTGCCAAATTCACCAAAATACTCCTAAGATATTCATGGCAGGTAGACTTCTTCATTTCAACACACTGAGGGGTAAAAGACATATTAATGTTGTAGGCAATCTACTTCACTTTGAAAAACACTAACTGTTTGTTATATGTATGTAGCCAGACTCTGCTTCTCTGGAATTTTCATTCTTTGATCTTCATTCTCTCCTCTGGAAAAATATAAAATAAATATAAATAATAATAACTACAAATATTTAAGTGCCTACCATGTACCAGGTGCTTATGACACCTCTTTTCTCTAGAACAATCTGAACAATCAGCATTGTTCCCTTTTGAAGGATCCAGGAACTGAGCCCCAGAGTGGTTTAAGTATCTTGCTCAAGGTCACAGAGTTCAGGAAGGGTAGAGCTCTTTGACTTTACATAACATTTCATTGCCAAGAAACCATTTCTCCTTCCACATGACAGCCTCTCAGGTTTTTGAAGATGGCACCCTAAGCTCCCTTGAGTCCTTGCTTCTTCAGAAGTGATCTTTGCAGATTCGCCAGTTCCTCATGTGACATGTCTCCCTTCTCCACTCTGGTCACTCTCCTCTGGACATTCTCTGGATTATCAACGTCCTTTCAAATGAGTGGCATAGAACTCTGCATTCCAAAGGTCTTCTCATTTTTAGTTATTGTTTATTTTAACAATAACAATTTGCTTCTATAGTTGGCAATAATAATCAGTCCAGAGGGAAGAAAATGTATAGAAACAATAGCATCAGGGAAAACAAAAGAAGCAGTAGAAAAAATAATAATTACAATATACCCTATTTTAAAAGCACTAGTCATGGGCCGGCCGAGTGGCGCGATG
>NW_017731380.1:3281456-3284328 GCF_001890085.2 Hipposideros armiger | reverse complement strand
ATAGATGTTAAAAAGAAAGACACATTTCTATATATGTATTGAAATAGAACTTACTCCAAAATATATGATTGAATGAAGAATATGAACAAACAAGTTGCAGAACGATGTATATCATATACTGCCATTCAAAAAATGATATGTAAGTAGACACATTAGAATATCTGTGGATGGATATGTAGGAAACTTATAACATTAGCAGTATGTAGGGAGATGAACTGGGGTCTGGGAAATAATGGTAGGAGGGAGACTGCAGACCTTTCATGCTTTTTGAATTGTGTGCTTTATACAGGTATTATAATGAAACAAATTATATAATCATTTTAAAAGAACAATGGCGAAGTCAAATCACAAGGGCATGGAGAAATAAAACAGGCTTTCCTTATTTTTTACTTTACTGGAGCTAGTTTTAGAAAAGTGCCCATTTGACATCCCCATAAAAAGAATTAATAGGTTCAAACAAATCAATGTCCATTTAGTTTTTTCTCATTTGAGCTTGTCAGTTTTCAGATGTGCAAATTTCCTGGGAACAGAAGAAAGTATTTGCTTTGATTTGCAATCTGAAATGGGTTGTTCGTTTTCAAAAGTTGATTTTATCTGACATTGTTAAACACTTGAATTGCTGTTAGGTCATCTGTAGCCTAATTAACACTAATTGATCTCTTGAATGGCAGGATTATTATGCAGTTTAATTACTCATTATAATATCTGAGTTTAGCCAACATTCCAGGCTCAGGGTCTAGGATGAAATGTGGGTATATGGTGGGATCAGAAGCATCTCTGTTGAATAAAATGCCTGTTATCACCGCATGCCCTGACTTTTGGCTCATGCTCAGAATTTGGCTTTTGAAAGCTTTAGCTGGAAAAAAAAAATGCAAGCCTTGCACAAACTTTAATCTTGTGGGAAAATAGGAGGGTCACATTGTAATTGTCAGTTGCTATCATGAAGAATGTAATTGGTTTGATAACAAGAAAAATGTTTTTCATTGCAATGCCTAAGGGAGTGTGTTGTTATTCTCCTCCCCAAATCGAAGATGTAACAGGCTGCCTTTTTAACCTCAGTTCCCTTCTCTGAACATAAACAAACCTCAGTGCTTCTTCCTTTCCCCACCTTGTTTGCATAAAACATGGGTTTTTTTTCTTCTCTTACGTGGTTACTGGGTAGCTTTTGTATTTTGCTGTTTTAGATAAAAGTGTAGATCTTTAAAAAAAATCTAAAATTCCCTTCAAATCTAAATTCATACCTTGAGTAACAAAGCAAGTCTTCTCCTGCGGTTCTAACCATGATTTCCATGTTGATGCTTATTTGTTTATAGTAAAAGCTGGAGGAATGCGAATTTCCAAAAAACAAGAAATTGGTGTCTTGGAGAGACATACCAGAAAAACAGGATTAGAGAAAACAAGGTAGGAGACTGCTTAATTTCTTCTCCTTTATCAACTCAAGGAGTTTTGAGTGACTCTTCTTCCAAAAGTCAGAGACCTCCCTGTATTTTAGGACAAACTACGGCCCCCTAAGGCATTTGCTAAACAGGGTTAGAGGTGGCCACCAAGCTGAGGTGGGGTGGGGGACAAGGTCAGTGGCGAAGCAGGCTGAAGGTGAAAGACACACCAGGTGAAAGGTGGCTGGCTACCTNAAATAAATAAATAAATAAAAGCACTAGTCATAAGGAGAATGAAAAATACTGTTGGGAAGGGTACTGAAGGCCCAAGCTCTAGATCTCCTATTTGATTCCCCTTGATAGAAGAGACAATGATGCTGTGAACACCGTCACCCCTCACAAAGGGGCACATCCTCTTCAGCCTTCCCCAAAAAGCCATCGCTTGGTTTATTTCACCTCTGTATTCCATGGATGTTCAGAAGACATTTACACATAATTTTATTTCTGATGCTGATTACTTTGTATCTCTCTCTCTCTCTCTCTCTCTCTCTCTCTCTCACTCTCTCACTCTCTCTCCCTCTGAATGAAATTTTATATATATATATATATATATATATATATGAATTTAAAGGAAATCATGTATGAGAATAGCATTTGTCCCCCCTTGATTGCATCTAAAATTATAAAATTCTAGCGAGAGGTTTTTATAGTCAATAAAATAACAACTTGGCGATTCAAAATGACCAAGTGGGGTTTATTCCATGAATGCAAGTATGGTTTAACTGTAAGACATTAATTAATATAATTAACTACATTAAACAGAAAAACCGTATGATCATATCTGTGAATGCTGGAAGGGCATTTGATGAAATTCAGTATGTATTTGTAATTTTTTAAGTGCAATGAAACAGTACTAGGAGGATATTTTCTTAACATGATGAAACAATAGATTTATGAAAATATACATTATATATATATATACACATATATATACATATATATCTCCACCTAAATACATATTATATTATACTTAATAGGAAAACACTAAAATCAATCTTAAAAATTAGAATGACAAAGACATCTACCATCACCACTATTTAAATTACTCTAGAAGAAATTATGTAATTCTTTGCATGGTAATCATTTTTTTAACTGGAAAACCTAAGAATCAATAAAAAAACTATTATAAACAGTAACAGAATTCAATAAGATCTGGATATAAAATCAAGTAATATAAGGACAATAATCTGTTAGAGTTATAATCAAAGACAAGACCCTCATTTACAATAGCTACAGCAACAACAAAGATAAAGTGCATAGGGAATAAATCTAATAATGTGTGAGATTTATGTGAACAATTTACTGAGAGATTCAAATGAATATATAAACAACGGAAAAGCATACCATGTTCTTGAATAGAGAGCTACTAGGAATATAAAGATACAAATGTTCCTTTAGGAAAAATCTGTAAATATAAAGCAATATCATTAAAAATA
>NW_017731380.1:3273953-3276781 GCF_001890085.2 Hipposideros armiger | reverse complement strand
AAATTACCATAAGTGACTACTCGTATCTTAAATATGGAAGTTGGTAGGAATCCATGTATTTCCTTATAGCTAAGAAAAAGTCCTCCCTGAATCCATAATTCAACCTGAAGTGTAATAGGATTTCATAATAAAGGTCAACCTGGGATGGAAAGGCCAATGCCTTTTAAAAAATAGATTGGCTGATTTCAGTGATTGTCTGGAGCTGGGAGTGGGTGGAGGTGTTGACCACAAAGTGGAAGGTGAAAGGAAAGAATTTTGGGGGGTGATGGAATGGTTCTATATCTTGGTTATGGTGGCAACCACAAACTATAGGTACTTGTGAAAACCCATAAAACTGCATAAGGGTATGTTTTACTGTGAATAAATTATATCTTAATTATTTTAAATGAAAACATACATAAATTATAAAGCTTTATACAAAAAATTAAAAGACATGAAAGATATAGAGATATACATATTGATAGCTGCTGATAAATTTTCACAAGCAATACGATGATTCCCCCCCACACACACACACCAAATATATTGTCATGAAGACCTAACAATATACAATTGGCCAGAAGAAATACAATAAAATAGCAGAAATGAAGGTCACATCCTCTGCATTTATTCACATTCATTCATGCCTTCAGCTAGAATTATGTCTAGCTCTAAGAACCCATGCTTATTCTCATACCATTTGAAGAACTTAGAGTCTAAAGCAGTGAGAGTACAGCCCGATTCATAGGATCTCAACAACAATTTAATCATGGCAGGAAATTTCTGTCCATATGCTATTCATCTCTGAATACCATACTTTAAAACCAACCACCTAAGGTTTAAGATTTGGGAGACTGGGGCTGACCGAGTGGCTTGTTGGTTAAGAGTTCACTTGGGAGCATGAGCTCTGAGCAGCAGGGCCACCGGTTCAGATCCCACGTGGGCCAGTGATGCTGCACCCTCTACAGCTAAGATGGTGAACAACAGCTTGACCTGGAGCTGGGCTGCCATGAGTTGCCGGCAACGGCAAAGGCTGCAGTGAGGCTGCAGTGGGCTGTCATGAACTACTGTGAGTGGCAGGCAGCCAGCGTGAGCAACGATCCAATGGCCAGTGACCCATCTGCCTCAGCCAGCAAGAGCGCAGTGATCATAATACCAACATGGGCCAGTGAAACGACGCCCTCCACAACTAGACTGAAAGACAAAAGGACAGCAACTTGTCTGTTCCCCTTCTCCGATTCCCCAACGTTGTTCCCTTCCCCCAATTCCCCAAAAAAATTTGACCAAAAAAAAAGATTTGGGAGACTGAAAAACAATCCCCAAAAGGTTGGAATTGTGCAAATCTAAGTGGGAAACAGCCTAAAATTTCCCATCCACTATTTCCTACAGACCTCTCTCCTCACTGCCTTTCTCCTTCCCTCCCTACCTCTCCAGCCAGCCCTTCCTACCTCTTCCAGCCCTAAATGATGAGAGAATTGATGTTGCCCAGTGACAGGCTACAGGATATGGCATTCCTGGCAGAAAAGGGGTTGTGTAGCCCAGAAACCCTAGGCTAAAAATCTGGGACACCTGGTCTTCGACCAAATTCCACCTACTTCTTAGAGGTTGTTTGACCTTTGAGAAGTCACGTAGCTCCTCTGAGATTTATGGTTGCTCATTTACTTAATTTTTTTTTAAGGCAGGGAGTGAGAATGATACTGCCAAACATATTAATTCTCTGGAAGGTTATGGAAGTTAAATTTGGCAATAGTTGTGACGCTTCTCCGAACATAAAAGCACCCAGTTAAAACATTAGTAACAGGGTTGGGTTATGGTGTGGAGGGGGTTGGAATGTTGAAGCCTAGTTAAAGCTGGGGCCACTTTTCAAGTTGCCAGATGCCACTGCCANAAAGAAAGAAAGAAAGAAAGAAAAGTTTAAAAAGCAGTAATAACAATAAGTTGTCCTACAAAACTTGTTGTAGCAGATGGGTACACAGAGGCAGGATTTTTTGTCTTCTAGGTGTAGCCAAGCAGAGTGAAAGCTTAAAAGCCAAGCAGACTGCCCTCTATAGAAATCATTTAGCCTCTGCAGTGGGAAAGTTTTCAGGTCCTACATGAAGTTCCTTTTTATCTTTGCAGTGTCATTGCAAATGTTGCCAAAATACAGATGATGGATGCTCTGAATGACACGCTGGAGAAGGTGAGCCGTGGGTGATGTGTGTCATGGGATGCTCCTATTGGGTATTTACCCAGCCATCAGGCTGCATGGGTGACCGAGCCAATGAACACTGAGGTTTTTCCCAGCTCATAGGTTTGATGTCCTTGCGAAAGAATCTGCTCTTAGTCCAAGAAACACAAAGAGGTCTTGGTGAGAAAAGCTATTTCTCCCAAATTCCTAATATCTATTTAATAAATCATCTCAAAATTAAGGGAGAAAATAAAGCAAGAATCATGACACCGAATTGGCAGAACTTTACTTTGCCATCCCAAATATTTCTCGGAAACATTGGCATATTTTTACAAAAAGGCAGCTTGTGTATTAGGAAATCACCAGGTTTTGACCTTCCTCCCCACCACTGCATTCCCTAAGAAAATTCTAGATTTGAGGTGAGGTCAGCCGGTGGAGGGTTGCATGGTTTGGGGCTGGAGGAAGGCTGGGCACTGGCTGGGTTTATCCAGTAGTCTGTTTACAAAGGTGTGGGACCACTGTTATTTTTATTTCTATATCTTGAATTTCTTCTGAGTCGCTCAAGACACTCAGAAGATTCTTACCAGAGAGAATGTGGTTGGGTTTTTTTATTTAAAAGTTTGTTTTTAAATTTTGTAGGTGAGCTGAGTGAGGGTCCTTATTTTACTTCTAGAGGACAGAC
>NW_017731380.1:3236617-3269318 GCF_001890085.2 Hipposideros armiger | reverse complement strand
GGGCCCTCTGGCATCCCAAGCGAGTTCTTAACCATCGCGCCACTCGGCCAGCCCCTTGAATAGGTATTTTGACACCAGTATTCATAGCAGTATTATCCACAATAATCAAAAGGTGGAAGCAACCCAAGTGTTCATCGACATATGATAAACAAAATGTGGTGTATATACATGCAACAGAATAGTATTCAGCCCTAAAAGGAAAGGAAATTCTGACACATGCTACAATATGAATAAACCTTGAAGACATTATGCTAAATGAAATAAGCCAGATACAAAAGGACAAATGTTGCATGATTCCACTTACATGAGATGCCTAGAGCAGTCAAACTCATAGAGACAAAAGGTAGAGTGGTGGTTGCTACAGGCTGGGGTAGAAGGGAATGAGGACTTATTGTTTAACATGTACACAGTTTCAGTTTTGTATGATGAAAAATTCTGAAGATGGATGATAATGATGTTTGCACAACAATGTAAATGTATTTAGTGCTATTAAACTATGCACTTAAAAAGTTTGAAATGGTCAATTTTAATTAGGTGATTTTTACCACAATTTTTTAAGTGATCAAAAAAAAATGTAGCCCCTAAATTGTAGAGATAACCCTGGAGATGATCAAATAATGAATTAGAGCCACATCAAGCAACAGTGTGTTCAAACACATTGTTCTCCTTTCCCACCTCCACCCATCATCACGCTCATGCCTTAAGAACAACAATCAACATTGTGGCGTTCTCTCTTCAGTCTCAACTTGCCTTCTTGCCCCATCTCACCTTGGCTAATTGCCCAGATTTCTGTTATATCAGAATTACTTGTTCGTTTCCTTTCTTACCCCCCTTTACTTTACATTCCACTTTAAGTAACTTGCCAGGTTGTTCTTCCTACCTGGATGTAATCTCTTGAATGTGATTTAGAGCTAACCTGAAATAATCCATCTGTTTTAGTTGACACTAAAGACACCCAGTCTGGAAGAAAACTACTGAAATCAGTGACCTCTTAAGTTTCCTTCTGGTTCTAATGTTAAAAGAAAAACAAAACAAAACACTCTACCCTTACCACACTGTAAAATGCATGTCATGTGGCCTGATGATAACTGATCTGAAAGAAAACATCTCCAGCTCTTTTTTTTTTTTTTTTTAGATTCTAAGGCAACATTGATGACCAATACCTCAATTGTGTTTCTTCCTTTCTGCTAGCATGCCAGCCTAGACCGTCCTTGGGTTTAATTATTATATAACTTGTACCTGCTCATTGTAAAAGAACATTTTTAGAAAAATACTGATAGGCAAAATAAAGAAAAAGAGTAGGAATTGCCCATGATTCCACCCCTCAGAGATAACGATTGTTAACACTTCAGTGTATATTCTCCCTGTGTGTTTAATTTTTTAAGACCAAGAAGAAAGGACTTTCTGGAGTTAAGTTTCACATGAAAGGGAATGCTGTGTGCCTAGAGCTCAGGGACATCTGAGAAGAGATATAAGGCACATATGTTTTCCCTGGCTTAGAAGAGCCAAGCAAACCATAAACAATGTGATGCTTGGGGTCATGAGCAGTTTATCTCCCCTTTTATTTAATTTGAGTGTCAAGGCAAGGGCATCTAAGCCCAATAGTGATAAATTAAATTCCTAGTGAGCTGAGGCATCTCTTCCTTGCTTGTGAAGGAAGTTTTCCTTAGGTACCTTTCTGTTTGTATTGATCGGCTTGAAAACCAAGAATTGGAATGGACCCAAAAGGTCCCTGAGTCCAAATTCACCTCCTAGGAAAATTACGTCTGCAGTGCTTGCATCATTGGGCATCCTTTTGATTTTAAGCTCCCCTTAAGGTAAATTCCATAAGGCCTCTTGGTTCCGTAGGATATTCTTCTTATTGTCCAGTAGTCTCAGTATGTGTTCATTTAAATCTATGTGAGCCTGTTTCCTCACGTACGTCTTCTGTGCAGATGACTATGAGAACTTTGGGAACCGGAAGCTACCATGTCATTCCTTGGCCTTTACTTCACCAGGCTGTTTAGACTGAACCATAGGAACTGGCCAATATCACACCATTTTTTAACCTGTAAAAATAGCAATTTCATATGTTTCAACCTAAGAAATAACACTTACTCTTCCTAACTTCTTTCAGAGGTTCTTTATTCCTGACTTTTTGACAGTTGAGGGGTTCTTGCCCCTCAGGAACTTCTCCAGTGTTCCTGTAGCTTTCTTAGAACATAGTGAGCCATACGCTTGTGTGCATACTGGTGCTAGAATAATTGCTAATATTATAGTACTGACACAGAAATACCATAATTAACCATTTTTACCTTTTAAAATATCACTTCAAAACATAGATATAAATGCACATATGTGTTATGTATATTATCTTTCTATATTTTATAATTTTACAAATTAGAGACAAACTAATGAGGGAAAACTCAGGTTAACACGTACACCCATGGGCCAAGAGCTGGAAGTGGCATGGAAAAAAGAAATATTATCAAAGAAGTAAACCAAATTGTGAAATTCCCCTGAACAACTGTATTGGCCTTCTACTACTTTAATACTTCATAGCCAGAAAAATCCAATATGCTTATTTTTTTTTCTTTCTTTCTCACATTTAGCTCAGCCATAAATTTCCAGCAGTAGTGCACGTGGCACATCAAAAACCCAGACCTGCTCTGGAAAAGGTCACTCCACTGAAAAGGATCTACATGATTCAACAGCCTCGAAAATGTTAAGCTGGGACGTAAAACACAGCCATCTGGCCAACTGCCTCGAACATCTGACAGCTTAGCACAAGGACCAAAAGTTTCCATAGGCCTAGTGCACTAGCTTGGTAAATAAAGCAGCTTTTATATCTTCTCTTTCGACTTTAGATAATAAAGCATCTGAAATTGTAAATCCACTGCATACTCAGGGCTCATTTTGGCCCAGGGCAAGATCCCATTGATATTTACATAACTGATTGTGTTGAGTAAGCAGAGAATCCAGAATACTTGACTATTCTACCCCGCCTCTCTGGGCAAGCTCTCATCTCCTTGATGCCAACCCTGAGTTGTTCCACCCACGGTGAGTCCCCCTCGATGGCAAAGATTAGAGAGGAGCACACTGAGCTTTGCAAAGGCCAATATTGTATGCAAACATGAAGAGCTCTTTTCAGCGTGTTTGTCTTAAGATGCTCAAGTTTTCACTTGAGGTGAAATGTTTTTTCCCGTTTCACACAGAAATACATTGTTTCTTTTGAAGGTGTAGTGAGGGAAAATGAAAAAATTAGATTTATTACAAACATATTCTCTTCTGCAAAGCAAGCAGGGTGGGAGGCTGAATTTAGTTTCAGTGGAGGATTTGCTCAGGGCCTCCCAGAAGTTTCATGCTCTAGAACTGAGGGGATCCTGATGACAGGGCATTATGGTTGGGGTATAAAGTTGATTTTAATTGGAGGTGGGGTTGAGAGAGAAAGTGTTGCCATAGCTAGACCTACTCTAGCTCTTCTACCCTCCACAACACATGCATCACACACACACTCTCTCTTCATATATTCACATATGAATAACCAAAGGCATCCTCAGGTGATGGTAGGGGACAACCCCAGTTTTTCTCCACAGAGGTTAGCTGTCACTCAGAGTTCCACCATTCTGCACCTCTAATTAATAATGCTATCTGGCAGTCAGCACTTCTCTGTACCCAAGAATGGGGTCAGCACTCTAGTCCATCCTTTTACAGGTTGACAGTCCTTAGAGTGTGACCTGGTGCCAAGCCTGTCTCTGATTCCTGGAACTCCAAAGGCCGCTGGCTAAGGGCCTGTGGTCATAATGATGCATCCCCGCCCCCTCCTCTGTGTTGTTTGGCTCTTGTTCAGGAAGAAGAGACTTGTTTCAGACAATACCATGCCTCAGTCAATTACAGCATGAATCAATAAGACAGCCCTAACCACCCCATTTTGGCTTAGCTCAGTTCCCAGTCTCTGGGACTACTGTCAGGAATATTCCAGAAAGGTAAGTGTGACAAGGCAAATAAATGCACAGAGTTCAAGGCCAGCCACCGCTTCCCCAAGGGACAATAGCAAAATATAAGCCAGACCGTGGGTGATAGCTGGACCATTGAACTGAGATTAGGAGACTGAAGTTCTACTCCTGGTCCTTGTCAAACAAGCATAATAACATCTGACTCTCCAGTTGAACCTTCCCAGTGGCGTACTGGGAAAAACACAAAATAGGTAATGAGATTTGTAATAAGCCATTTAAAGAGTAGTGAAAGCAAGGTGGTGCCAGGGTGACTATTCTAGAAGCTGCCAGAACCACAGTAGTAAGAGAAATATAAGAGACGGTATAAACTGAGCCTAGAATAGGAAATTCAAAGGAAAGCTGAAGATTTGAGCTAGATGAAAGCAGGAAGGAAAATGGGGAGGAAGATAAGGAAAATGGGAAGATAAGAGAAAATGGCAACACCGCTACAATTGACTTTCCTGAGGGTAAGATGAAAGCCATCCATCCAAAGCAAGTTAGAAGAAAAGAAGGAACCATTCTCTCTGTCTAGAGATGGAAGATGTATCACAGGGGAAGAGAGGCTGCTGGAAGGGAAACCCTGCAGTGAGGACCCCAGCATTAATTTAGGCCTACAACTGTCGCCATTTAAATCACCAAATCATAGCAAGTAAGAAGTTTGAGGTGAACTTCAGAAATAAAAGGAAATTGGAATTATCTTGGAGAATGTATCATAAGAAAAAGGAATAGGCCAATAAGAGAGCTTTCTGGTGACATGGCCGCACATATAGAAAACCAAAGGGGTTGTTGTTCCCTCTCTCTCCTGAGGAATACGCCTATCATGGATGTGCTGTGGCTCCACTTAGAAGCTCCTTATGATGTGTTCACAGACCCAGCAAAAGCCATGGCATTGGGGGGAGGGGATATCAGTAAGGGGCATGACTATGGGTTCACTGCCAGATCCTTTTCTTTAGCTCATTTCATTTCAGTTCAGGAGATTCTGTGCTAGGCACCAGGACACAAAGATAAGTGAGACACTGCCCTTGCCCACCAGGAGCTCTTAGACCAAAGGGAAATGAACATCCCAACAAATCAATACAAACAGAAAGTTTAAAGTGACTTGGTGGGGGGTGGGGGACATGCTGGGGAAGAGGCTCATGAAATCACCCAAGGGCCATGTACAGTGAAAAAAAAAAATGTGTTGACTGTGGAGATCAAAATAACCCACATGCAGATCTTTAATAAGCAAACTTTAATTAAGCCTTTTATTATGGAAATTTAAAAATGCACAGAAGTCAAGTGAATATTATACCGTCAGGTACCCATCACAGAGCTTCAAGAATGTGGCCAAACTTGTTTTATCTACAGCATCCAGCCCCCCACTTCCTCTTTCTCTTACTTCTTTCCTTCTGGATTACTTTAGATCTAATCCCAAACATCGCAGAAACACTTCAGTAGGTTAGCTCCAAGAGATAAGCACTTGTGTGTGTACTCACTCTCTGTATCTACATAGCTCTATCTTTGTGTCTGTTTCTCTCTCTGTAAACTGAATTGTACAAATATTGTGGAGCAAAAGGGAGTATTTATGTAAACCATCCAAGAATATTTCATCATAAAATGGAGACTGGCATTGCTTTGCAAGCCACAAGTGCCAGAAACCAAAACCAAAACAAAACACACACATACACAACTAAGCCAATAACACCCACAGAAATGACTGCTGGGAAATTTGAGAAAGCAGGGGAGGTAGAAAATAAAGATGGATTTCAGGTTGAAAGAAAGAAAAAGGTAAACATGAATTTGGTGGGAGCAAATAAGAGGTACAGAAAGAAAACACTAGAGAAAATTAGTTCTTGCTGAGGAAAAGGATATAGAGAACACTTAAAAATAGCTAGTTTTGAGATCACTCAGAGAAAAAAAATGGGGTTAATTAGGAACAAAAGAAGATGAATTAATGTCAGGAATAACTAAAATGGATTTGTTCAACAAACATTTATCAGGTTCCTCCTGTGTGATAGGCTTTCTTTAGATGGAACCCAAGTCCAAGGAGGATATGGCTGGCGTTTGGTACATATTACGAGGTGTGATCAAATAATACGGTGAATGTTTAAATTTAAAAAACAAAAAACAAAAAAACAAAAAAACAAAAACTTATTACAGTAAAAGACACATCACCATTAATCCCCCTCAAAAATATTCCCCCTCATTTCGAATACACTTATCCCATCATTCTGGCCACTTTCTGAAGCAGTTCTGGAAGTCCTCTTTCATGAGTGTTGTATATGTCCTTGTTCCACTACTTCCCATTGTCCCCCCAACCCAGGATTTTGTTCACTGCTCACTGCACCCCTGGCAGTCCCCATTCCTGAACCATCTTACTGGATGCTTTCCCATCCTACTCTCCCTTTCCTCGCTTTTCTCCTCTCCCCTCCTCCTAATTTCTGTTCAGTTCCAAATCAGAAAGTATTTCTTGGTTTGTCTTGACACCTGGAAAACCACATCTTCAGGTAGTCACCTTATCCCAAATTAGTCTCCCTGACTCCAACTGTCAGCTGTTTGACATCAGCTGTCAGGATGTGAACATTTTTATCCAAATATGATAGAATGGGTGAATGGTTAATTAATTAAATAGATAGATAGAGCAAAGTGACAGAGAACCCGAGCCAAGAGAAATGAGAACCCTTAGGAAAAAGATGAAGACTTTCAAAGAAAATGGTGAGGGGCTGAAAGTAAAACAAACAAACAACTTAGGGCAACCAGAGATTCAACTAAAAATACATAATACAGATAGAATTCTGAACCTTATTTTACATACAATATTTCATGAAATCTTTACAAAAATCAAGAGAGATGGTAGCTATCATTATCCCATTTTACAGATGAGAAAAATGAGCCTCAGAGAAATTAAGAGGTTCCCAAGGTTTTATAGCTTATTACATGGAGGCACTTCTCTGGGAATCTCTTAATCCCAACTCTAGAGCTGTCTCCATTACCCCATGAGAACACAGGCTGGAGCCAAAGCTTAGAAATCTCCAAAAAGAGAAGATCTGGATGGAGTAATGTTTACTTAAGAAATAGAGCTAAATTTGAAGAGAGAGATCTGTGTGTGAAAGGACTGGCTTGGGACGAAATTCCTCAATAGGGGATGAGCCATTCAAGTTCAGGTTTTTGTTTGAAACACACAATTTGGAAGCTTGAACAAGCATGGAAGTGAACCAAGTTGGAAGAAAAGGTACAATTTATAGATATGAACTCTCAAAAGGAAAATATGCAGAGGATGCCTCTCCTGTGTACAGCAAAAGGCATGAGATGAGGCCAGGGGAGAATGTCAAGTGCCTCTTTGGAATGGCACAAGGGCAGTGGATAAAGAAAAGGTGACCTCTGCTGTGAAGTATTTATTATCAGCCTGTAACATGTGGTAACAGAGATGCGAATGCTTTCTACAAGGGCTTTCCAAGTCAATCTAAATAATTGCAAAAGCATATGTTGAATGACCTCTCTGCCTAACTTAATGAACAGGCGTGCCACAGGACTTAGGCTCAGCTGGTGTTTTCAACCCTATTGGAGTCAATCATATCACTACTAAAATTACCAAAGATATGTGAGAAAAGAAAAGAGGAAGACAACACATAAATGTTCCTCATGAATAAAAGTTTCAGGATAGTTTGAAAAGGAAATAAATATGAGAGAATTGAGTCACCAGAGGCTTGCTAAAGTCAAGAAACTGCCCAAATTAGAAAGAACCATATCTATATTAAAACTGAAATTTATTATGTAAATTTAAAATAGGTTAACTGTTTGGGTCCAAAAGAATTTATTTTTCTTTCTGTTTTTAAAGGGTCTATCAATTATTCAAGTTAAGAATCATTAGATTGGAGGGAGGGGTATTTATTTAGCTGCCAATGCTAGCCATTTGAATATAGTAGGATTGAGAGCATCATAAGCAAAAATGCTAGAAGTCACAAAATGTAAAGTGAAAGGTTTTATTTGTATTCATGCAGTGGTAGAGACTGAAATTAATTTCTTAAAACAGGAAATTGGGTAAGGAAGTGAGGAACTGAAATTGTTATCCCTAAAGATTTCAGGATAATAACACATTTTAAAAACTGACATAAAAAGAGCTTTCCAAAGGAATCCAGCCAAAGGCTTTCTGTAATAAAATAGATATTGCCACAGAAGCATTTAAGAGAGAGCACAGACAGAAAACCAAGGTAAAGACACTGAGGCAGAAACAGCAAAATCAAAGAACAGATGAAACAGAAGGGAGGTGATGAGAGCAGAAACAGGTCATTCAAGAACAAAAACACTCCCTTCAAAAATCTAAGGTCTTATAGGAAGAGAGAGATTGTTGCAAGATTAAAATGGGCATAATGAGGCACTAAATGAGAGCCTAGGTATAATGGAAAGGTTTAACCAAACGTATCAAGTGCAAGGAAAGTTTGAGCTATGAGTTTGGCTGTGGGCTTATGAAGAAACAAGTGATCTGACAGAGGACATCATGGGTCAAGTGGTTCACAGTGAGCCAGATTTTGAAGCAAAGAAGCACTCTGGTCCGGCAGACATGCCGCTTAGTTCTACCGGGGCTTTCAACAACTGAGCAAACCGCTGTTTTCCATGGAGAGGACGGTGAAGTGACCTGTACAGTGACACAAGGAGTTCATGATAATATTTTTAAAAGGAAAAAAGGTAGACATTGGGAACTAGACGCCACTATCTTTATAAGCATGGAGTAGGAGACTTCGGAATACTCATCAAAGTTAAAGATATATATATATATATATATGTCTGGAATGGTGTGAAACCACAAAACATGCCAGGGGCATAGCAGGGCTAAATGACAATGGGAGTGGAGGTGGGAGAGGATGAGTGGTACCTTGGTCACACAAGAAATTGGAAAAAATTATCTTTGCTATGCCTGCATGCACTGGCCACTTCACCTCCCTTCACTGTAGCACTGAACACACCAAAGGAAGGAACTGGGGTAGCATTTATCAGTCTATTTTTATCATGCAAGAATGAAGGCCCAATATTGGCACATCTGATTTTCTTTCAAAAGCCATCTGAAGTAAGGTTTTGTGTGAAATCTTCTGTTTTTTATATATTGATTCCAGTTCTTATTTTTTACTGTGCACTGTGCAGACCAAACAACTCCAGCCTGTGGGTTGGATTTGGCCCAAGGACCGCCATTTTATACAAGCTGTGATTTTCGCCTGGTTTTGGCACAATGATCTGAAGTTCCTGATGACCTGGGGGATGTGAGTAGGGCTTGCAATGGGGGTGCAGGAAAAGAAGCTAACAACAAGGAGAATTCAGCTGACAGTACGATGCAAAGAAAAAAGGGAACAGCTGACTTCAGGCAGAGCCCAGCTTTTGTTTCCTCAGATGATGTCACCATGACAGTTATAGAAGGTTTGTGCCAGGACCGACAAAATAAAATACAAGGCCGTAAAAATGAAAAACCAGAGAAATCTAATAACGATATGGACAGATGAAGAGGGTAGGCCCATGAGGATTTTTACTTTAATTTTGGAGGGTGTAGAATAGTAGCTATCATTTGTTGAGAATTCACTGTATCTCAGGGACCTTCCATTATATCTAATCTCTAATATTTACAATAACCCATTTTACAGATGCTGAATGAGTTGTTCAGAGAGGTTAAGACCCAAAACACCCCGGGCCTTTATGCTTTTTCTTTGACGTGGAAATCTTTCCATAGTCTTTTTCTTTTGTCAAGATATTCATTGCAACATTATTTATAGCATTAAAAAACAACAACAAATGACCAGGTAATTCCAGTGCTGGGTATACACCCAAGAAATAATAACGTATGTCCACACAAACACTTGTATACAAAGGTTCATATCAGCATTATTCATTGTAGCAAAAACCAAAACAACCCAAATGTCCACCAACTGATGAATGGGTAAACAAGGTGTAGTATATCCATATGCTAGAATATTATTTGGCACATGAGGTACTGATTCATGCTACAACATGGATAAATCTTGAAAACACTATGCTAAGTGAAAGACGCCAGTCACACAGAGCCACATATTGTATAACTCCATTTATATGAAATGTCAGAATAGGCAAATTTGTAGGCACAGAAAGTAGATTAGGGGTTGCCTAGGGCTGGGGGGAGGGGATGGAGAGGCTTGGGGGTGGCAACTAATGGGTATGGGTTTCTTTTAGGAGTGATAAGTATGTTCTAACATTAATTGTATTTATGGTTACACAACTATTAAAATACTAAAAATCATGAACTATACACTTAAATAGGTGAATTGTGTGATCTATAAATTGTGTGATCTCAAAAAAACTTACCAAAAAAAAAAATGGAGAGAGAAATTGGTTTTGAACCATTAGTCATGTGTCATGAAGTACATAAAGAAGGTAATAAGGCTTGGCACTGTTTTTATATTCTATCTTCCTCAGCAAACAAAGCTGAGGCCCCATCCCAGGCTCACTGCCCTCGTTGTTGGGGCCTGGCTCTGCCCCCAGCCTTCCACTAGGCAGGGCAGCTCAAAATCTATTCTTGGGGCTTAGACCAGAGCTAGAAACAGTAACAAGTGGCAGGCATCACATACTCATTTCACATGCTATATCTCATTTACTTCCCATGACAGCCCTGTGAGTAGGGTAGTATTATCATTTCCCTTGGAAGAAAGAGGAAATATTTAGTCAGATTATATCATTTACTAAAGAGTGAAGCTAGGATGTTGTAGAGTCAGAGTACAAACCCCAAAGGCCTGATGTCTCAGCCAGGATTTTTAACGACAAGGCTCCAGAGGCCAGCTAGTTCCTAAGAGTAGGACACCACATCCTCAGACGCTGTTAGTGGGATTGGAAATTGGTTCTCACTTTCTAGAGGGTAATTTGGCAGGATATATCAAAAGTCATAAAAACAGACATACTTTTTTTGATCCAGCAACCCCACTTCTAGAAATTTATTCTACAGAAATCATTGGACAGGTTGACAAAGATATCTATAAACATAAAGATTTTCATCAAGGTGTTGTATAAACACTAATAGGAAAAAAAAATTGAGAAAAATTCACAGAGGATTGGTTAAATTCCAGCACAACACACCCCTCTGACCACGTTGATTCAGGGAAGGTGTAGAGCAACTGGGGAAACTGGAGGCGGTAAGAATAATAGGTGAGTAGGAGGGAATGACACTCCCCCAAACCAGGTCATAAATCCCAGCCTAGGCTGACATGGGTCACATTCAGGAAAATCACCTCTTTTCCACCACCCAAGTCTTCACAAGGATTGTATTATTGACAGAACCATTCTTCATTGTTGTTTACCTGAAACATGACATCTGACATGAATGTGTTTGTGGAATGCTTCTGAAAAAGAGGGGAGAAAAAAAGAACTTAGGCCTTGGGCTTCAAAATATTATCTCTAAGTAGGTTGAAGTAGCTGTATGAGACTCTTAATTGTTTAACAAAGCCATGGGGGGAGGGAGCAATGCCTTAGACCACGCAGGCTTATCCCTACACCCATATTTCTCCTCTTTCTCCACCAGGAGCAAGCTCAGCTTTGAGTCAGGAACAAAAAAAGAAGGTCTGGAACCTGACCACATTTACCACTGTCGTAGAGGGAAGCAAACTAATGGATTTAAAACAAGGTACCACTTATGTTTTTTAAATTACTTTTAGACAAAGTGTAATTGAGGAATCTTCTTCCAACCCCATTACTGAACTATAATGGGAGCATGTAAAACTCTTTTATTTAGGACTTAGGGGAAGCTAAGAGCTTTTAGAAATGAATGGCTTGATTTGTCCCAAAGGGAAGAGGGAAACAATCTTCTGAAGCTGACCGATGAGTATTATTTGGAGTGTTTGATGTTCTCCACACTGTCACACTGTATGGACTTCCTCACCTGTAACAGGAGATTGCCCAGGAATCATTTTGTACAATACGTAAATTAAGATGGGTTTTACGTTTAGGGAACATTTGTTTTCACAAAAGGACTCTCTTGTTCATATTGTATTGCCATAAATTCATGAATTTGATAACCACACTGTAGTTATATTATTAGGAAATACATATTGAAATATTAGAGGTAGAGAGTCATGAACCTCTGAGGTTCAGACACAAATTAGTGATAGCTAGCTAGCTAGCTAGCTAGATGTTGGGTTGTCGGAAAAGTCATGAAGTATTTTGTCGATGTTTTTCAAAGGTCATTTATTTATATAAAGAACAAAGATCAATCAATGATATATTGCCCGTTTTGTTCAATAACCTTTTGCCATCGTTCATTGAGCTTCATAATTTCTCGTTCAAAGAAGGACCTGTGTTTATTTGCGAAAAACTGAACAATGTGCTGATATAGAGCCTCATCTGAATTGAACGTTATACCACGCAAGGAGTTTTGAAGAGAGCGAAACAAGTGGAAGTCTGATGGCTCAAGGTCAGGCGAGTATGATGGGTGTGGCAACACAGCCCATCCAAGCTCCAATAATTTTTGACGGGTGATCAAACTTGTGTGTGGTCTCCTGTTGTCATGATGGAACACAACTCATTTACAATCAATGAGCTCTGGACATTTCTGGATGGTGGATTCGTTCAAACTGTCCAATTGCCGACAGTATACATTTGAATTGATTGTTTGGTTCCTTGGTAGGAGCTCGAAAAACGCGACACCTTTAAAATCCCACCACACTGAAAGCATAACCTTCCGCTGATGAATGTCTGTTTTTGATGTCATTTGAGGCGAACCATCACATTGGGTCCAAGACCGTTTGCGCACCACATTGTTGTAAACAATCCACTTCTCATCACCAGTTACCAGTCGCTTCCAAAAAGGATCATTTTCCTCATGTTTAATGAGTATATTGCAGATGTTTATACATGCAGTCAAATGAACTTCTTTGAGTTCATGCAGAACCCAAATATCGAGCTTGCTTACATATCCCAGCTTCTTCAGGTGGTCATGAAAACTTGAATGATGGATGTTCAATGTTTCTGCAATCTCTCGTGTTGTGTAACGTGGGTTTGACTCGATCAATGCCTTTGTTTTGTTGTCATCAACCTCGGTGGGCCTCCCTGACCAAGGAGAGTCATTTAGATCAAAATCACCAGCATGAATTTTGTGAACCATTGTTGGCACTGACATTCTTGTAGAGCATTGTCACCGTAAACTTTATGCAAATTTTCACAAGCTTGACGCATGTTCTTCCTTTTATGGAAGTAAAACAGTAAAATATAACAAAAATGCACAGTTTGGTCTTCCATCTTCAACTTGTAAAATCTCCAAAACTCAACCAAATCGCTCAATTTGTCTTCAGAATGAAGCTAGAACTGTCAGCTATCAAATGACATAGCAATAACATAGATGCGAATGACTCTAGTACTCAAAAACTGAACTAGTGCCATTGGTTGCAAACAAGTGTCATGACTTTTCCAGCGACCCAAGAGATAGATGGTAGATAGTTCATATGAGATAAAATGTTAATGGGTTAATCTGATAAAGGGCCCACATATCTTCTTTGTGCTATTTTTATTTTTGTAATTTTTTAAAAATTTGAAATCATCTCTAAATCAAGGGTTAAAAATAAAAGACTCTAGGCCAGAGACTAAGGATACACTATTGGTTCCCATATCACGTTGGGAATATTTCTGACCTACATCTGATATTATTTTTTTAATAATTATTTTAAATAGATTATATATTTATATGATTGAAAAATATGAACACTATAAAAAGGTAAATACTGTGAAATGTCACTCCTGCCCCATCCCCATCCACTCAGTTACCTCTCACACCCTGTGGGTAACCATATTTATTACCTTCTGATTTATCTTTCCAGTGATTATTTATGTAAATATGAGTAAATATTATTCCCTTTCCTTAGTAAGATATGCTGTAACACACTATTCTGTATTTTGCTTTGGTCACTTGGCAGTATATCATGCAGCTCTCTCCATTCTGATATTCCTCTAGGATGCTCTCTCTCTGTATAAAGAAATAGGTGTAATAGTTGCTTCCTTTACTTACACAGAATGAGTGCCCACCCCTAATACTTGGCAATGGGTTAAATTAAATGTGCTTTGAATTTACATTTCACAGCTGAGTAGAAAAGTCAACTTGTAAGTTGTTAAAGGTCAAATTCAAAATGCCTAGATACTTTCTTTAATATTCTGACCAATTTTGAACATCAAGGAACAATAAAACTTCAAACATTTTTCTTGCAAGAGCACTGAGAAGATGGGTTGAGTTTACTTGTATTTTCATTGTTCCTTGTTTAAATGCCTCACTCTGGGAATTTTCAGACTATATTTGTTTTGCATTCCTGCTCTTTGCTATTATATATGTGGCTGTAGCCCAGAACTGTCAGAGGGGATTAAGTTTGTAAAAAAAAAGTTTCTAAATTTTTGAAGTATTTTGACCAGATGAAATAATTTGTCTTTTCTGCCTGCAATGCAATTCAGTTCAGTTCAACAGACATTTCCTATGCCTTGTGCAAACTACTGAGCTTTAAGAGGCATATAAAATATTGGTCCTGACCTCAAGATGCTTACAAATGTAGTAATGTGCCACTTAACAACAGGGATATGTTCTGAGAAACAAGTTGTTAGGCGGTTTCATCATTGTGCAAACATCATGGACTGCACTTGCTTGTACACAAACCTAGATGGTATAGCCTAGGCTACATGGCATAGGCTATTGCTCCTAGGCTACAAACCAGCACAACATATTACTTCATTGAATACTGTAGGCAATTGTAACACAGTGCTAAGTATTCATGTACCTAAACATATCTAATCATAGAAGAGGTACAATAAAAATATGATACAAAAGATTAAAATGGTACTCCTATAGGGCACTTACCATGAATGGAGCTTGCAGGACTGGAAATTACTCTTGGTGAGTCAGTGAGTGAGTGGTGAGTGAATATGAAGGCCTAGGACACTACTGTACATCACTGTGGATTTTATAAATACTGCACACTTAGGCTACACTAAATTTATAAAACAACACAAGATTAAAGCAAATGCAAGAGAAAATGATGCAATCACAAGACGCGGTAAACACGAGATGTATGAATCTGCTGCCTGCCTAACACAGCATACTGCTTTACAGCAAACTTTTTAATAAAGAGAAAGAGTACACTCTAAAATAATGGTAAAAATATAATGTAGTAAATACATAAACCAGTACAATAGTCATTTATTATCATTATCAAGTATCATGTACTGTGCATAATTGTATGTGCTACACTTTTATACAACTGGCAGCACAGTAGGTTTGTTTACATCACCACAAACCCATGAACAATGCGTGTGCTATGACATTAGAACAGATACAACATCACTAGGCCATAGGAATTTTTCAGCTCCATTATAAGCTTTTTTTTTTAAAGATTTTATTGGGGAACTGGGGGAGGGGAACAGACAAGTTGCTGTTGTGTTGTTCTTCAGTCTAGTTGAGGAGGACATTGCTTCACTGGCACAAGTTGGCACCATCATTGCGCTCTTCCCGGACAAGGCAGATCAGTTGCCGGCTTCTGGATGGCCGCTCACCGCGGCTGCTGCAAAACACACACACACTGGCTGCTGGCTACACGTGGTAGATTATGGCAACCCACTGCAGCAGGGGACTGCAGCCTATGCCGTTGCTGGTGACCCATGGCAGCCCAACCCCAGGTCGAGCTGCCGTTCACCATCTTAGCTGCAGAGGGCAGTGTCACTGGCCCTCACATGTGGGATCCGAAATGCGGCCCTCTGGCGTCCCAAGCCGGTTCTTAACCAACACACCACTCGGCCAGCCCGAGCTCCATTATAATCTTACAGGGCCACCATCATATATGATCCATCATTGACTGAACCATCATTATGTGGTACATGACTGCAATGTCTCTTTCATGTAGAAATTGCTATGCGATATATGCAGGATTGTAAACACTGCAGGAGCTCAAAGGAAGGACATTTCACCCTGCATCATTAGAGAAAATGAGCTAAATTACAAAGATGAATAAAAGCTAATCAGAAAAAGAAGGATGGAAGCAGCAGAGGGGAAGGTCATGAAGTCTCATGAAGACATAAAAGTGCCTAGTATAGATGGGGAAATGGCAAATGGCTCTGTGTTATTAGAGTTCAAGGCAGTAAACAGCAGATGTGCCTGGAAGGGGATGAGCCTTGTATGGCCTGTTAAGGAGCTAGGACTTGACTTTGGGAAGGAGTTTGGGCAGGTTTGCCTTTGAGGAGGCTCATCTTGGCTTTGATGTGGAAGATGGATTTGAGACAAAGATCAATCCATAGGCAGAGAGCCAAAGGATGGAGATGAGGAGGCATGTTTTTAAAAATTTGGACCACAAACAGTGCAAGGCTTGGTGATTATTGGCTGTGGGTGGGAGGAAGCCAGGAAGACCCATGAGTTCTGATTTGTGTGACTCAGGGAAGGGTGGTTCCATTAAATGAAAGAGGGAAACAGAGAAGGAGGAGGGAGGTGATGATATGAGTTCTGCTTGATATGAGTCATGTTGAATTTGAGGATAGCAGGCTGATGCAGCTATAACTGATGATCAGAGGAGGGTTATGGTATTAGAAATGTTGATTTGGACATTGTATTAGTTTTCTGAGGCTGCTGTAACAAATTACCCCAAATTTAGTGCCTTAAATAAAACACTAAAAGTCCCTTTTGCCAAATAAGAAATAAGATAATGTTCTCAAGTTTTAAAGATTAGGACCTGGATATATGAGGGGACAGCCTACTACTTTTGATGTTGGCAATAAGTTAGTGAGAATACATACAGTCAATGGGGTGTATGTACAGAGAGAAGAGCATTAGATCAAGAACAGAGCACTGGGAACACCGAAGTTAAGGGAGTGAGCAATGGAAGAAGGAACCCAAAGGAGATGGAGAAGAAAGTCTGACCAGGGAGGGGAGTGCCAGGAAAGAGCTAGTGTTACGAGGTGGAGAGTAGAGAGTAACAGGGAGGAGGAAGTAGTCAACACATGAACCTGGGTAAGCCATCTGGAGGTCCTACGCATCTTTTCCATAACAGCACAAGTGAAGCACAAGGGATAGAAAACATGGCAGTGGTTAGCAGTGCAGGGCAGTAAAGAAGGGTGGCTTTCAAAAAGCTGGCTAAGAAGAAAAGTGATGTGATGACAGCTAGAGAAAAAAACACAGACTCAAGGGAAGTTACTTTATCCTGCTTTGTTTCTAAGAAGATGTGAATCTGAAGTATACTTACAGGCTGTCAAGAAAGATGGGAGAGGCTAAAGTTTTATGTGGCGTTGGGGGGAGAGGGAGCAACAATACCTGATAGAACAAGGTCCCAAAATAGGCTGATGGATGTAAATGCCAAGAGCAAAGATAAACAAAGTTTGAAAGAGGCCTATCCTTTGATTCAGCTTCTAGGAATGTATCTTGCAAAAAAGAAAAAAACTTACCAAAAAAATCTTATAAAAATGGTCACATAGGAGGAAAAAAACGTACAAGAGTCTTCAAAGGCAAAGAGATATGTACAATAGTGTTTAAGGCAGTGTTATTTATAATAGGGTAAATTTGAAACTTACATTTCTAGCAGCAAAGGATTAGTTAAGCTCTGGAGTTGAGAATAGCTTTTAAATCTTGGAGTGGAAATGTTTCCCAATATATGATATGATTTCCAGACATTATAAAAGCCAGTGTTACAGAAGTCATAACAAAAGCTATGGCTACTACACACCCCATAAACAAGTAAAACCTGGGGGAAAAAAAAACATTTTTAGTCTACCTACTATATCAAGAATTCCTTCAAATTTATTTTTAAATGACAACTTAATAGAAATGTTGACAAAATCTATAAATTGACATTTCATAGAAGACAAAAATCAAATAGCTAATAAATATACAGAGGCTACCAAAAAAATGTATACACATTTTAAGAAATACAAACACTATATTAAAATTACACTGATGGTAACCACTTTGAGCACCTATTGTAATTGCAGAAATCAAACGTGACTTGTGTTCATCTTTTGTTATCAGTATATGTTGAGTATTACAATTTTAATAGTTTTTTCCTTTCTTAAAATGTGTATATATTTTTTGCCACCCTCTGTATATTTTAGTGATCAATCTCATTAGGAGTGAAAGATAGATAATATAATACCATCATTTTGCCTATAAGATCAACAAGAATTAGAAAGATTGATATTGATTGGTAAGGTTATAAAGAAAAAGACCTTCTCAAACATGGTTGCTAGAATTTAAATATATACAATAGTTTTAGAGAGCAATTTGGGAATATCTATCAAAATTTTAAATGTATCTGACTTTTGACTCAGCAATTCTACTTCTAAGAATCTCTCTTATAGAAATACCTCCACACATAGACCAAAAGTTATGAGTACTGGTTCATACTGTTTTACTGGTTCATACTTCCTACTTGCCTGGAATGGTGAAAAATTGGAAGTGACCTAAATGTCCAGTCAGAAAAGAACAGTTAAAGAACAGTTAAATACATTATGTAACAAGTACATAATGAACACTGGGAAGCAGTTAAAAAGAAAGAATTAGATCTATATATGAAAAATTATATGAAGTAGGTTTATAATATATATATATATATTTTTTAATATATATTAAATATATTTTTTTCCAGGTATGTTTATATGTATAAATTCCAGGTATAGCATGATCCCATTTTTGGAAACAAAAAATATTTTTACATACTATACAAAATAAGGATTAGATAATACATCAGTCAACATGGATGAATCTCAGATGCATTATGCTAAGTGAAAGAAGCCACATTCAGAAGGCTGCATAATGTGTGATCCCATTTATTTGACCCTCTGGGAAAAGCAAAACTAAAGGAACAGAAAACAGAACAATGGTTGCCAGGACTGGGGGTCGGAAAGGAGGTCACTATAAGAGAGCACAAAGGAAGTGTTTTGTGGCAATGGGAATGGTACATATCTTAACTGTGGTGTTGGTGCCACACTGTATGCATTTGTACACTACAAGGGTGAATTTTACTGTATGTGAATTATACTTCAATATATCTGACTTTTTAAAAAGTTCACAAAGATTCCCAGTAAGCTGTTAATAATAATTACCCCTTGGAGACTGAAAGTGAGGGAGCATGGGAAAGGAAGAATCTTCCACTTTTTACACTTCTGTATAATTTGGGTTACTTTTTTTATTATTTTTTAATGTGGGTCATTTTTAGTACGCATGTACCACTTTTGTAATTTTATAAGAGGTTTGATAAATATGACATGCTCAAACAATGGAACACTATATAGCCATTAGAAGTAGATTTACATCTACTAAGTAAGACATAAAGGCATTCACAATCACTGTTAAGTAGAGAAAAACAAATGGTACAACAATCTACAATCACAGTTTTGGAAAAATACAATAAAAGTATGTGTACACATATATGTTTAGGCATATATGTGGTTGTCTCTATGTATGAGTGTATATATGTGTGCGTGCAAACTGGAATATTAGCCAAATATTTAATAGTAATTTAACAGCATTTACTTTTGGGGAGTGGTGTCATTGTGGGTTTGTAAAGGGGATTACTTTTATTTTTAACTTCGGTTGACTGGTTATGAGGGTATATCATTTTTGTAATTATAAAAGGTATTATGTGTTTAAATTGCATAACTTAAAAGGTTGCTTTGATCAAAAGGAGGACGGTTCATCCCCTGAGAATGCAGGTAGGATCTGTACCGATATAGAAAACTTTGTAGGCTGGAGGATAGAGAGACGCGTCGGTCATTTCAGCCTCAATTTGCTCATCCTTAACATGTCACCTGGTGAGAGTGTAGGGGAATGGGTGTTGGGGAGTTTAAGGAAAGTGCAAAAGTCAGGAATAACTTTTAAGAGGTAACACAGGGAAGGACATTGAGTTTAACTGAAAAGTACTGTCAAGGGTAAAGATTACAAACGTCCTCAGGAGCTGGGCCATGAGACAAATGTGGGAGGGAGGCCAGGGGGCTTCAGCTAACTGGGGCGGGCAGGGTTATCCAACGTGGGTCCTGGTGACTACCACAGCCCAGTGTCACCATGACTCCGTGAGAAGGGAAAAATACAGCTTTTTAGATGAAACCATCCAATTGAAAAAATTGGCAATGAATGAAATGTTTCAAATGCTGTCCAGGCCAAAGTGAAACTTGAGAGCCCGTGGCTGTGGGGCCAAGGGGTGGTAGGGAGGATGCGTTTTTTTCTTCCTAATATTACACTAGTGAATTTTTTATTCCCCTATTTTTACAGCCCAACACCTTTTAACTCAGTGAAGCTTGCTTCAAAGGGAGGGTAAGATACATTTCAGAATAACAACCAAAAAAATTATTGCTCAGTGGTGATGTTCAAAACACACCTTTTTAAAAGAACATAGCAGAAACAATAGTTTTGAAATTCAAGCTTTCAGTTCCAAGGACCAGGTTCTTGAGAGAGAAAAAGGTTTTCTGTATATTAAAAACATCCTTTTGGAGATCTAGAACAGAAGGAGCCTGGCTGTATCAGAGTCCGCTGGAGAAAGAATGCTGCAAGATGTAGAGGCAATTTTACCTCAAGCAAAGAGTTGACCACTTGGTGGGGTGGGGGCACTTGTGACCTGCTTTGCTCCTGACCCCCTGGGAGAAGACAGCCTCTTCCGAGCCCCTTGCCAGCTTATTCACACAGCAACCTCAGTAAGACAAGTCTGGACAGAAAGAGGGCATGAGCTAGACTCTCCTTTGATAAGCCTCTCCGAGTCTCAAGAGGCCTGGCTGGTACCAGAATTTCCCACAGGCCTTGGAGAAGATGGAGAAGATGAGCTGAAAAGGGATCACCGTGGTGAATGATGAAACGACCCTGAAGCTGAGGTCTTGGCGATGGACTGTCCAAGTCATGGCAGACCGAACCTCATTTGTAACAAACAATAAGAGCAAGTATTTCAGGTGATTCTGAGGCATACTGAAGCTTGAGCACAAGTGAACTGATGTTGGCTTTTGCTGGAGGTACAAGTGTGCAGTGGGGATAAGGATATTGTAAAAGAATGATTCCAGGGACCCAGCGAACAGATTGAATCTATACCCAAGGCACCGGCAATGAAGGGGCACCCAAAAAATGGAAAAAAAAAACGTTTTAAGAATATCATATTCTCCCCTGACTTTCTCCCTACCCCCTCTCCAAAACAAACATTACTCACCATGAGAAACAAGTCAGAAACTGGGTTTCTGTATCCTTTTTGATTTACATCTAGGACAGAGGCACCATAATGTTTTCAGTGCCTAGGGCATCTAATCTGGCCCTGATTTTCAGGTGAGTACCTGTATGATCCTACCTGGGTAAGCTAAGGAACAGAAGATGCTGATACAGGGAAGAAGAAGGCGGGCTCAGGGGCTGGAGGTGTCCACAGGGTCAGAGAGCTGGTGTGATGGGAAGGAGGCTATAAGAAAGGTGTGATCAAGGGCCGGCCAAGTGGCTCAGTTGGTTAAGAGCTCGCTCAAGAGTTTGAGCTCTGAGCAACAGGGGTTCGAGTCCAGCCCAAGCTGAGCAGCCGCTGAGCTGCCAACAGGTAGCAGGATGGCTCAGCTTAAAAAAAAATAAAATAAAATAAAATAAAGGTGTGATCAGAACCCCTTAGGACAGGCTCTCCACTATGGAGGTAGGTGGCTATGTGGAACTAGAGAAGAGGACAGATGGTTGAAAACGTCACCAAAATAAAAAGGGCTGTAGGATGAAGAAGAGGACCGTGAGTCAGGTACCAGTCTTCAGTGAAGACAGAGAACCTCCCCGCGCTGAACAGGTGCCGGATATCCTCAGTTTACTGAAAGTAACATGTTAGCCACACAGTTCCATAATTGGACCTTCATCTAATGTAGCCCCATGGACATGTGACATTGAGTAATAAGTTTACATGAAATACTAACATAATTACACATTGAGTAATAACATTGATTATTTTTCTCACGTTTGTCAGATTTCAGCAAAATTAGGATCAATGTGAAATATTAACTCTGTTCTATACCACTTTCTTTGTTTCCCATTAAACACACATAAAAACTTCTCAATTTTTCAGTTGACAAAAGGAAACCTGTTATCTTTTGAAATTTTTGTCTTTAAGCAGTTAAAGGTGGACCCAAGCTACCAGGGAAGCCCATTCTACGCATTTCTACTTGACATTCAAAGTGAGGTTACCTAGAAAACTTTTTAATCAACATAAATGCCTTTAAGTCTCCAGAGAAAATTACTACCCAAAAAGATTTTTTTTTTAACTTGTTTTCATTTTCTCTGCACCAGACTAAGTATTCCTCAGAGAACACAGACCTTCTCAGGGAATCCAAACTCTGTGCCATGATATCCACTTCTGAACAAATTAACATTTTTCCTACAGAAATGAGTAGAAAACAGTCTATAAGAGAATTGAGTTGACTCCTAGTTAATCTTTAGTTTTACAACACATTAGCCTGCCTTTTTCTCTTTAATGATTTAAGCGTCTGATACTAAGCCTTCTTTTCAAATAAACGGGAAGCCTGGCTTTATTCTATCTTGAAGTTTGTAGCTAAATATCTATGGTGTGAAGAAAGAGGGAAAGTCGAGTTTGTTGCGGTTGAATGCATTTCTGCACATATTATCAGACATTGTTGAAAATGGTGATGTAATTACTGCCATTTTAAATGCTCATTTCTTGCTGGTAAAGGAGGTTCCTTTTGTTTTCCCAATAATGGCCACTTATTTTCTCTAATTTTTATTTTATTTTGCTAATTGAGGCTTCTCCAAGATCTGAGACTGCATGGGATCCAATCTAGGAATTTGTAGGGTGAGGAAAGTCCTTGTGAAAATGAAAGCCAGCAGTTTGATATCCTTGATGTAATGAAGTACTCAATTATCCGTGTAGAGAGAGCAGGGAAATTTACTGAGGAAAACGGCAGATATATAGAAATTTTTTTTTTTTTTTTTTTTTTTTCTTTGGATTCTTGCCTGGATGCTTGTACATTTACACAGTAGTGTGATATGACTGCAAATGCTCCCAGGGTCTGGGGGAGAGTGCCAGGCTTGCTTTCTGATGCCCTTGGAATCTTCAAAACTAAAGAGGTGTGTTGTGGTATGAAGACTCTTCAGGGAAAATTCTGAGAACTACTAAGTTCTCCTGAGTAGGAAGTTTTCTATTGCACTTTAAACCAGTTGAATTATTTTCCTACTGCTGCTGTGAAAAATTACCACAAACTTAGTGGCTTTAAAAAAACAACCAAAAAAAAAAACCAGTTTGATAATTTTACCATCCTGGAGACCAGATGTCCAAAATGGGTCTCGTGTTGGCAGGGCTGTGCTCCTTTCTGGAGGCTCTAGAGGAGAACCCCTTTTTTGCTTCTAGATGCCCCCCACACCTCTCCATCTTGAAAACGCGTCACTCCAACTTCTGCTTCTATCATCACATGTCCTTCTTCTGTCTTTGATCCAGTCGCCTCCCTTTTATAAGGGCCCTTGTGACTACATTGGGCCCACCCAATAATCTCAAGATCTTAACTCAATCACATGAGCAAAGTTCCTTTTGCTTTGTAAGGTAGCACAGTTCCAGGTTTCAGCAGTTAGGGCGTGGATGTAGCTCAGCCTACCACACAGGGCTGGACATGCTGCCTCGAACCTGGGACTGACTCTGGTCTCCAGTCACCAGAGCAGGTTTAACCTGGGCCAGGGCTCTGCACCGCCTGCTGCTAGATCCTGGACCTTCTCCACGACCTGCTTCTGTTCTAATTCAGCAGAGCAGCCAGGACATACAAGTTGCATGGCCGTGTCGACAGCTATCAAGTCACTGCATGGAACCCACAAAATCATTTCAACCCACGTGAAATGGATATGATGAATAAGCATGAATTTCGCTATAATCAGAATATACTTTTATTTTTGTCTTTTGTCTTCCACTGTCCTTTCAAAACTTGTTCAGGGAAGGGGTGATCCTGTCCCTGCCTCCATGGGTGCGTCCCAATGGGAGCACTGTTAGCATTTCAAGCAGGACAGTTTTTAGGATATTTAGCATCCTAGGCCTTTGCCCTCTAAATGCCACTAGCACCCTCCCCACTCATCATAGTAACAATCAAAACACACTCCCACACATCTCCTAATGATCCCTAGGGAAGTGCGATTGCCGGAAAACTCAGGCAGGCCCAGGACTTATCTGTTTGCTCTCAGGCCCTGAGGAAGTAATTGTTTTATGGTCCCTCTAGGTCAAACACGTTGTCTGAGTTCAGTAATTAGGATGCCTGATTCCATGCAAAAACCACAACTGGATGGATTTAGGGCTGCTGCTGGGGAAATCTCCAGTAGGGGTGAGGATTGTGGTCACCTTCCTGCTTCTCCCACTCAGGGCCCCAGCTTGCTCGCTTGAGTGGGAGAGGGCAGGGGAGCAGGGACCAGAGAAGTTTCCAAGTTTCTTGCTGATGGCTTAATCACAACTGACTTTTCCTGTTATGGGTGTTTTGGAGAGTCCCATCTGGGAGTCTCTGCTACAACTCTCAAGAAGTATGGAATGCAGTCCATTCTCAAAGCCACACCTCGCCAGTCCCTAGTTTCCTGACAGCACCCACCCTTCCCTCCTCCTCCCCCCTCCCCCAACACACACACACACACCAGGCTTCACCTCCCTCTGGGGTGAGCAGTCAAGAGTCAGGGAATGGCTTCTTCATTAAGAATGTAGTGATTGTGGCCTCCTTTTTGAATGTCACATCTATGGCATCTTGGTACCTTGCTGAAACTTCCATTTTTAACATCTAATTGTGGGCAGAAAATAAGAGAATAATTTCAAAACAAATAATTTAGATGTGATTTCTAAATGGCTAAGAACCTGTGGGGTCTCTGAGTTTCCACAACGTTGTAAAGTACATACAATTCATTGCCATAACCCAATGCCTATTCAGGTTGAATTTTGAAGATAGTACTCGAAATGTCCTTTTGTCTGGAAGAGTGTGTAGGAAGGTTTTCTTCCCCCCCCCCATTAAAATTATTTTCTTCTATTTTGTATCAATTCTTAAAGCTCTTAACCTGCTGCTTTATATTCCAGTCCCTTCAAAATGAGGTTTAGATAACTTCTCACCCATGTTCTTTTTTGACTACAAGGAATACTTGGAACACAGAGGAGTGACTTCCTCAAATATGATGAAAATATAATGACCTGTTTCACAATAACAACTCCCGCACACAGTATCTACACACAGGTTTTCTCCTTTGAGCCTTAGGAGGCAAGGATAAGGCAAGTCCTATTTTACAGATGAAGTAAGTGAAACCCAGACAGAAAAGGATGGGGAACTAACTTAGTGAGTGCTGCTATATGCTGGCTGGGTTTTTATACATTTATCGTTTAATGTCAGTAGTGAATATATAAGGTAGGTGTTATGATCACCCCCAGGCAACCTCAAAAAAGTTAAGTCATTTACCCCAAGTAACACAAGCCAGTAAGTATGCCTTTTTGCTGTACCATACATTTAGTCTCTTCTGTTGAACTAGAACTTGATCAGTTACCCATAATGTGCTTTGATATTCACCCCACACCAGAAAAAAAGGTTTAGGGGTGTTTTTGTCTGTCAGTTTGATCAGACTTTAATGCCAGCAGAAGGCCAGATGGCCAGAAAGAGTAGACTTTTTATGGTTCCCAATTTTTGCATTTAAGGGTGGGTGGAAAGGAACATGAATTTCAGGAAACAGCAGTGCAAGGCATTGCACATCTTTGTAAAGTTATTTGAGACCAGCCACGCCAAGATAAACACTGGATCATTTCAAGTGAGGCAAATGTATCCCGTCTCTAGCTTGCTCATTAGGAGCCTGGAGCCCAGAGCTCAAGGGACTGGTGGTGGAAGGTTAAACCCCAGAGCACTCGTGTAAACATCTCCAGGACCTCCTTCACCTTGTGTCAGCAGCACATTAAACAGCTTCCTCAGTGAAAGGGGCCCCTTCTTCTGCAGACCTCCTGCTGGGCAGGGCCTTCAACCCTGACTTCTCTCTTCCCTAGCATTTTAGGAAAGCCCTGTTGCTCCCTTTGTTGCAAAGATCTGTTCTGCCCTGAGGTCTCAGGCTTTCCCCAGCCCCCTGTGCCCTGAAGTTTTATAGCTCTTGCCGGCTCTTCTACCCAGTGTAGCACTTCATAACACGTGGTATCTCTGGTTGTCATTATGCACATTCAAGTATTGCTACAATCAAGCCTTTATAAATAATTGAATTGTGGCACAGAACTGTGTGATGCAAGCTCAGATGATGTTGTTTTACTGGACACAGGAGATTGTTAAGAGAACAAAGTGCATAAGTGTTTAGCAATAATGATGTGACTACCCATACAGTAGCAACCAAAGTGGGAGAGAGTGGTCAGCACTGTTCAGAGGATCCTATCTAAGAGGATGACAGGTTACTATATGTAAATAATGGGGGAGAATTAAGAAAAGGATATGGCAAGCCTCAAACCTGAATGACTCCCCAGAAGGAAACCTCTCTCCTCTAAACAATATAACCTCACTTCAAAGCAATTTTACGGTGCCAAAAATTCTGTAGTTGGTCAGTCTGCACACAGTGACCTCCTTCCCTTTCAGAACAATCAATGATGGAGCAATGCACCCTGGGATCATGGTTAAGGACTTGTCCCAGCAGCTGTTCACCATCAAAGTGGTTAAAGCACCAGTTATGGGTTTCCAGCAGCTGGTCTGCTCTGCCCAGGGATAAGGTTCACTGCTGCTTGCAGGAGGCTCTTTCGGGTTGTCAGGAAAAAAAGGCTCAGTTGTCCAGCCTTCAGTGCTAGGGGTTTATGAATAACACGGAAGAGTCCTGTATGTAGTTAAAACCTTGGGCTCTGAAGTCAGGCTGACTGATTCAAACACTGGCTCTCCCATCTGAGTTGTGTGTAAATTATTAAACCTCTCTTAACCTTCATTTTGTCATTTGTAAAATGGGAAGATCAATATCTAACATAAAATTTTTTAGATTAAATGAACTAATGCTAGTAAAGCACTTAATACAGTGCCTGGAACTCAAAACAATGTTCGTTTTTCCTCATTAAAAAACACCATCAAGAAAACAAATCGGCAAGCCACAGACTGCAAAAAATATGCACAGCATATTAATCTGAAAAGGTATCCATATCCAGAATATATTAAAAACTGTTACACATCAATAATAAAGTAGATGAACCACCCAATTTTTTTTAATGGGCAAAAGGTGTGAACAGATACTTCACACAAAAAAAGGTATACAATTGGATATTAGCACATACAAATGTTCTCAACATCGTTAATCCTCAGAGAAATGCATATTAAAGCTACAATGAGATACCATTTTACAACCAATAAAACGATTAAAATCAGAAAGGCTGACCGCTAAATTCTGGCAATGGTGGGAGAATTAGGCATCTTGTGCATGGCTGGTAGGAGTGTAAAAGAGTACAATCCCTTTGGAAAACAGCCTGGTATAAACTTAAGCATACATTAACCCTATGACCCAGAAATTAAACTCCTCAATATTTACCCAAGAAAATGTAAATATATATCTCCCCCTAAAAGAAAAGTCATTATGAATGTTTGTAGCAACCTTATTCTTAATAGCCTCAAACTGGAAACAATCCAAATACCCATCAACAGGAGAAAAGATGAACAAATAATACACATCCGACAATGGAGTACTGCTTAGCCATAAAAAGAACCTATTGGGACTTGCAACAACATGGATGACTCTCCAAACCAGTATTTTGAGCAAAAGAAGCCAGACGCGAAAAGGACATTGTACATGAAGCACAAGGGCAGGTACATTAATCTATATAGAGCTTTCGGTGCAAGGCGAATTGACTGGAAAGGAGCACAAGAGAACTTTTTGGGGTCATGGAAATGTTTTATCAAGTTTTGGCTGGTGGCTACATAGGTTTATACAATTCTCAAAATTCGTAGATCTGAACATTTAAGATCTGTGGATACTATTGTGTTAAATTGAACATCAGCCAAAAATTAAATGAGTTACTTATTATTTTATCATTATTATAAGAAATTGTCTCATCAGCAACACCATAGGCCTTGTGGAGAATGGGAACATGATTTGCAGCTGTCCAAAGCTCTAATATTTTGTTGTCCCATCAGAACTGAGCTCTTGTGTTTCCTTAGTGATTCTCTCTCTGCTGCCTCTATCTTTACTTGTTTTGGCTTCGATTGTAAATTTTTCTACTTCCCTCTCTCACCCAGAGGCAGTAAGGTTTAGTAAATCAGCATTCTATTGCATCCCTATTGGTCTGATTTCTTATATCTGGCCACCTCCGAAGCCCCTGCTCTCTTATGACATATAAAGTTGCCTTTGTCAAGGGCTGGCTGAGTGGCTCAGTTGGTTAAGAGCTTGTTCAAGAGTTTGAGCTCTGAGCAACAGCGGTTTGATTCCTGGCCTGAGCTGAGTAGCTGCTGAGCTGCCAACAGATGGCAGGATGGCTCAGCTTAAAAAAAATAATAATAATGATAATAGTAATAGTAATAAATTTGCCTTTGGCAGAAGTTTATTTTTTCCAGTTTCATTTAGATATAATTGACAATAAGTTTAGTTAACATCCATCATCTCATATATATGCCAAAAATGTGTGTGTGCGTGAATGTTTTCTCCCTTCAGATGAGAACTCTTAGGATCTACTCTCTTAATAACTTTCAAATATACCATACAGCAGTGTTAACTATCGTCATTGTATCTTATATATCTTATGACGAGAACTTTGTACCTTTTGACCATCTTCATCCAATTCCCTTACCCCTACCCTCTGCCTCTGGTAACCACACATCTGACAGCTTTTTCTATGAGTTTGGTTTTTGGGTGTTTTTGTTTTTTTTAATTCCATGTATAAGTGAGATCATACAGCATTTGTCTTTCTATGTCTGACTTATTTCACTTAACTTAATGCCCTCAAGTTTCATCTTGTTGTCACAAATGACAGGGTTTCCTTTCTTTTCATGGCTGAATAATGTTCCACTCTGCGTGTGTGTGTGTGTGTGTGTGTGTGTGTGTGTGTGTGTCTGCCACAACTTCTTTATCCATTCATTCTTCGATGGGCCTTTAGGTTGTTTCCATTGTAAATAATGCTTTATAAACATGGGGGTGCAGATATCTCTTCAACATAGTGTTTTTGTGTGTCAGACCCCTATTTCAGGTCCAATCTGTGTGCCAGTTTGGCAGGGTATCATGACATTCTTCATGGCAACTTGAGTGGAAGGCAGGAACTCAAGAGGCTGTGGATGATGGTCTATTGGAGGTCCCTAAGCCAGTCATTATAATGACCATGTTCTACCGTGGGGAGGCAGACAGTCCCTGAGCCCCCAGTTCATAAGTCTCTGGCTCTGGCTTTGGAACACACATCACTGCAGCAGAAAGGGCCTAAATGAATGTGTTTTACACGCATATGACTGCTCTAAGGCTTAGTTGTCTACTGATAAGGTCACAATGTTACCAGCATTATATAGTTAAATATATGCTAATATCAACTGTTAGCTCCTCAAAGACCACCAGAAAAACCTGTTGATCAACACCATCTTGTAGCTCAGGATATTTTCAGGGTTTTAGGAGCTGGACTGAGTGATTTTTAAGGCAGAGCTTGCCAGGTAAAGAACTAGTTGGAAGTAAACAGAGTTTGTGATACAACAGCTTTGCATTTGTGGGCTCAGTGAAGTGAGGGTGTTGAGGGGCATCTTGATGAGTGAGTTATTATTCTTGATTAGGAAGCTGATTAATTGGTTCCTACTCATCTTCCAGGAGTAAGAGTTTCCTGGAGCAAGCAATTAACTTATTTCTGCTGGATCCCAGCATTCATTAACACAGGGACAGAGAATTCTGTTGTTTAGTTCTTACCAATTTACTTGATTAAAAATTGTAAAAACAATTTCTCACATAGTCTATTTTAATCCCCTGCCTTCAAATCCATCAATCACAAAACAAGGTTTTGGAATAAGTGGCAGGTATTGGGAGACTTTGGGCCACAAGAACATGTTGTGATAGGAGGCTATTATTTCTTAAACTCCTATGAGACCGTGGGATGCTTTTTATCTTGTATCCATTGTTTTCATTCTACATTTATGATCCAGCCCACTCTTCGATTTCCTCGTTTGTAAAATAGGGATAACAAATGTATCTACCTCATGGAATTGTTGTGAGAATCGAGGGAGTTCCATAAGTGTGAAGAGCTTGGAAACGGTTACTATTGCAGTATTATTATTTCCTCTTTTCTCCAGCCCGGACTCACAGCGATCTGTTACACCATGAACATATCTTGGCAGGTCCTTCTGTGTCACCTGCCCCCTCACCTCTTGTCCTCAGTCACCAGGTGCACCAGTGTGACCATAGTAGTTATTTAAAATGTTGAGAAGCTTCCATGCAGGTGTGCTGGTCCCTGAAGTGTCCCCGCCACCACTACCCGTCCCCTGGGACACTCAGTTTTCTCTGAGGCAACCGAAGGGTAAACACCTTTTCTGGGTTTCCAGAGAGGGGCTCCTCGGCCCTGCTCAGCACACCCGCCCCCCCTCTATTCCGCCCCTCTGCTGCTGGTTCCAGCCTCCTAACACCCTTCTTGCGACTTCCTCTTCCCATAGCGACCTGTCCAGATAATCAGGGGCAGCTTTTTTTTTTTTAATGTTGCTATAATTATGGAACATATATTCAAGTGTACCCTTATAGAGAATCTCATAAGTTAATCACTTGAGTTTGATTCCATTTAAGAATCATTTACTGAATTTGGCATTATGCTGAGCTGAGAGCCACGAACAAGGAACTCTTCTCAAACCCTCAGCTACAAAGTATCCTCAGCTACTAAGACCGATGCTGCATGACCCCAAAAGCAAAGGGGTCAACAGGTCCTCTTGGCCTCAGGGCTCAGCCCACTCTCTGGTCCCCTGCTTGTTCAGAGATTGGTGACAACCTCACTGCTCACTCTGACCTGGTTCTCCTGGCATCCAGCTGCTTACAAATTAAAGCCTGTTCTCCTCTACTAGAAGTCTTCTCATCTTTGCACCCAGATGGCCAGTTTCTCCTGCATTTGTTGGAAGTAGATGCAGTTTATTTACCTGGAAGGGATAAAGAGACATTCCTTGTTTGCCTACTTACTGCTAGAGGCATAGGCTTGAAGAGAACCAGAGCTCTGCCACCGTGAAGCTGCTTTTTGGGATATTGATTTTTAAGCTCTTTATTAAGAAATAAGACTCAGAAAGAACCTTTTGGCTCTCTACCCCGTATCTTGCCCAAGAGATTCAGATACAAAACCTTCTTTAGGAAGGCAGCCTTGCTTAATCGCCTTAAGAATCTTTACCCTAGCTTTGGTCAGGAAGACTCCAGGCCTGTTAGTGAGATACCCCTGTATCCCATTGTTTCTGAGTTGCCCAGCAAGAATGCCCCTGCCCTGTGTGTTCTGCGCTTCCGCAACTACCTGTAAATCACCTGTGCTCACTTCTGAAATCTAATACCTCATCCATGCCCTTTCCTCCTTTGTCCAAAAATGTCTATATACCCAATGTTGCCTCACTGTCTTTGGCATTTTCATGCCTATATGAATTCCCCATGCACATGTATTAAACATATTTTCTCCTGTTAATCTGTCTCTATTCATTTGATTATTGGCCCAGCTAGAAGAACTTGGAAGGCAGGAGGAAAAATATTACTCTTTTACACATGCAAGGTGTAATCATATCATAGTTTCAGACCCAGCCCAAGGTGGAAGTTTGGGGGGAGGGGGACATTCACCACAGGCCTCCCCTTTCCTGAGACCTCCCCACTGTTTTAAATGTCAGCAGCAGAAGTTCTGTTGGCCCAGGGTGGGAGGAAGCCCAGTCTGTGTGTGTGCAGGACAGATGGCTGCCGGGGGTTGGAGGCTGAGCAGCTCCCACCGCCCTGCCCGGCTTGTCCTGGCAGGTTCATTGACATACCACAGCCTGGGGTTGCAACAGCCTCCTCCTGGTCCCCCACCTCCACTCTCTCCCACCACCATTTGTCCTCCACTGAAGCCCGTCTTCTCCCCTTCAACAAGGAATCCTGTCACGCTCTGCTCAGCAGCCTTTGTTGACTCTGTAGGGTACAGGATAAAAGGCCACCTCCTTAGCTTGGCCCAGGTCACCTTCCATGCTCTACTAATCACAGTGCTCCTGTCACACGACTTTCCTGTCATTCTTCAAGTTATTATACCTGCAGCCACTCTCTCGACTCTGCCCCAGGGCACAGGCTATTCCTCTCACCCGGAATTCCTAGGACCTCCCCTCACATCTTTCCCACCTGCAAACTCCTATTTATCCTTGAAGACCCACCCCAATATCCCTTCCTCTGGAAAGCTTTCCCAAAGGCCCTTGTGGGAAGATAGCTGTTTCCTCCTCAGGGTCCCCTTAGCATGGGATTCATATATCCAATACCACACATTTTAGGTTTTCTTATCATTTATCTGTTTACATATCTCTATTCCCCACTAGATGTTAAGATCTTCAAGTACCTAATTCCTCTCATAAGCTGATGTTCCACATACATAGTGAATAACATACTGAAAAGTCTAATACATACTACTTATAGTTTCTTCTTAAGCTTTAATGTGCTTCTCAATATTATTGATAATCTCGTGCCTCCCCCCTTTTCTTCCCTATTCACCCTTCCTGGGGCTTAGGGGTTCTAGGAAAAGGGAATTATAATGATTGTGAAGTGTGGCAACCGGGTCTCTAGAACCTTCTATCTGCTCTTTTCGGATGCCCTTTCCTTCCTTTGAGAACCCTTTCATCCTCCAGATGCCCAGATGGAGACCAAAGCCAAAAACCAACTGTTAGTATGAGTGAGACATTTAACATTC
>NW_017731380.1:3234254-3235263 GCF_001890085.2 Hipposideros armiger | reverse complement strand
CATTCACTTTAATGTACAAGCAGTCTCCAGAACTTTTTTCATCTTGCTAAACTGAAATTCTATACCCATCAAACAATCATCCTCACTTCTCTCTCCTCACAGCCTTTGGCAACCATCTTTCTACTTTCTGTCCCTATGAACTTGACTACCCTAGGTTCCTCATATAAGTGGAATCATATAGTATTTGTCTTTTCGTAACTGACTTATTTCACTTAGTAAATGTCCTCAGGGTTCATCCATGTTGTTGCATATGACAGAATTTCCTTCCTTTTGGGGCCTGAATAATATTCCATTGTATGTATATGTACTACATTTTGTTTATCCATGCATATGTCAGTGGATACTTGAATTGCTCCTACCTTTTGGCTATTGTGAATAATGTTGTTATGAACACACACAAAACTCTTTGGGCCTTTCAGAGTACCTCTGGGATTATTTGTATAATCTCATTTCCTTCTGTGAGTATGAGGCCAGAATGCTACTGCGCCGCCCCACACCACTGTAGGCCCTTTTTAAATGGTCCCTCTAACAGGGCTCCCTCGCATAATTGGCAGCCAGAATAACTAATTTTAACACCCCCTCCTCTAAACAACAAAGTTATTTTCAGAAATGATCATGAAGTGGAGTGAGTGATAATGATAGCTAGTAAAGAAATACAGACTGTATTAATTTTATTCCATTGAACTTTCGTATATGGAGAACTGAAACTGTCTATAGCCATACAGTTTACTGTCTGCAGTAACGTAACTTTGTTCTTCCAGAAAGATATCTTGATCAGGATTATAAAGTTGAGTTTCCTGAAAAATTGACTTATCCAAACAATAGACTATCAATTTGCCCTTAGCAGGTGTCTTAGTTTGTGCTGCTAAAACAAAATACCATAGACTGGGTGGCTTAAACAATAGACATTCATTTCCTCAGTTCTGGAGGCTGGGAAGTCCAAGATAAAAGTGCCAACAAATTAGGCTCTTGATGAGGGCTCTCTTCCTGGCTTGCAGACAGCCGCCTT
>NW_017731380.1:3230128-3231074 GCF_001890085.2 Hipposideros armiger | reverse complement strand
CAGAATGACTAGGTTTGAATCTCACCTTCACCCCTAATAGCAGTGTGACCTTGGGAAAGTGCTTCTACTTCTCTGTTTCTCTATCTGTAAAAAAGAAAGCAGTGGCACAGTTACAACCGTGCCTGCCTGCACACAGTGACCATGCTGCATTAAGTGTTAGCTCTTATTAAAGGTCAAGCATTCAGGCTACGGAGTTACACTGTCTGGATTCAAATACTGGTTCTACCAAGCTAACAAAAGAGCTTGATTCTTTGGACAAATTACTTTCCTTAATCTCAGTGTTCTCACCTGTCAAATAGGGCTAATAATATCAACCCTGTGGCACCAGCTTGAAGATTAAATGTACATCAGCACTTAGCACAATGCCTGGCACATAGTGAAACATATGTTTACATTTAGTATTACTTTTAATATTCTTTTTATAATTACTAATGATGTTATCATTAGACTCCTAATGAAAAACTTGGCACTGGTATTTGTGCCATTTATTTTTTTTACCTTGAGGTATACTTGAAAAATAGCAACATGGAGTACATTTTCTGATTCTTCCTGAAGCTAGGCAGGCTGCTGACCACAACCTGCTAGCCATTGCTCTAAAGCTTTGTCTTTACCAGAAAACCAAAATGATGAGTCATGCAATGAAGTGGAGAATTTGATTTTTGTCAACAGACAATGTCTGCAGTTTGTGCCCCTTTAAAATTCCTTTTCCTTTTGGAAGGAGATACTGTATTGGGATCCTTCGAAAACTTGGAGTGTGTGCTGTAAGACTGTGCACAAGATGTCTTCCTTTGTTTATTTTTGGATGGACTTTCACAGATCAAAGTGAGCACCTGCTTTCCACTCAAGCTGGTGTCTGCCTAGGGCTTACTTGTCATTGAGCGAGGATGGCTTGTTGTTGCCAGCCTGGTTTATGTCCTCCTATCTCCATGAACAAGCTTGTCTTTTT
>NW_017731380.1:3225800-3226818 GCF_001890085.2 Hipposideros armiger | reverse complement strand
AACAAAACGGCTGAGTAAGACAGAATTCACTCTCTTTGCCTGACTGTCTTCCATCTGGGACATCAGCCTTCTCCTGCCTTTAGACTTGGATTTGGACTGGAACTATATACCATTGGCTGGCATTTCTGGGTCTCCAACTTCCTGATTGCAGATCTTGGGGCTTGTTGTCTTCCATAATCATGTGAGCTGATTCCTTATTATATATATATATATATAATTATATAATTATACATATATATATATGTGTGTGTGTAAAATAAATATATACATTTTTTTCTCTAAAATAAAATGCCAAAGTGAGAGGCAACAAGCATTTATTTGAGATCCAAAAGAATAGCTATTCTGGAAGCACTGATTCAGGCAGAAACCCAAATAGTATTCTAATTAGGAGGTGAGAGCAAGGGGTATTTATGAAAAAGAGAAGGGGAATAATTACATGAACAGAAGGAAGGGATTTCTAGGCATGTTAATAAGATAAGGAAGGAGTTTCTATAGGTGCAGAGAAGCTAACGTGGTGGTGCTGATTCTAAAGACTGTCTTTAATTTTCAGTCTGGTAGTCATAACAAACAGTTGCTTGAAATACAATGCCATTTTAGGCGCAATGCAAAGGTTATTTCGTTCACTTTTAACATTCCAAAGGTTTCAGGAATAAGATGCGCAAGAGAGTTCCTCTGGGGCGTCAGCTCCAACTCCATTTTAAAGTGGCTCCATTTATATTATTTATATATATTCGTTTTAAAAATGAAATAACAAGGTCTTTAGCTAGCCAAATTAAGTTTATTCTGGCATAGCAGAGGAATTGCCATTCGGGAGCAGCAAACTCTGGTGAACCATAGGAAAACCTGAGGAGACAATGGGAAGGTTTTAGGAGGAAATTGGGAAGGGCTGTGGTTGGTTTTTATTGGCTGCAAGCAGTGGGCAGCTTATAGTTGCAGGTTCAGAAGGAAATCCTCTTTCGTCCTGTCGGGGTCTGTGAGCTGTGGTGAGTGATATGTGTGAGCCCTCCCTTCAAGGATT
>NW_017731380.1:3222389-3224730 GCF_001890085.2 Hipposideros armiger | reverse complement strand
CCTGGCACGGTTTTAAAACAGGAAGAATGAAGGTTTTAAATCACTGTTTTATTGAAGGGAAAACGTAGTCTGCACCAGAGGACTCAAAAAACCCAGGAAGTGAAGCGTAGCCAACTGCTGCCTAGGGGGATGGGGGGCAGGGGAGTCTGTACCTGGATCCAGACCAAGTCTGTTTCAAGTTTATTTGATTGACAATTTCACTTTGAAAAGAGTGTTTCATGGGACCTTTGGGAGCTGTCAAACTCTGCCTCAGAGCAAAAGATTAACTGCTCTGTGGACCAGCGGGGAGAAGCCTAGTAAATCAGAGGCCCCTTGTTTGTGGGTCTGTGGGCTTACAGGTGGCAATGTAACAGGCTGTGCTGCTCTGCAGGCGCCTCAGGGACATCACAGTTTATGGGTCAGAACTAGCCATGTGGATGAGAAGGAGCATCTCAATCCATTCCCCAAATTGCTGATTTAAAAAAGTGGACTTGAATGAGCCTACAAAAGAAAAGTTTCCTTGAATTAGCTATCTTCTGGAAGGATTCCCAGAAAGCTGGTAACAGTGATGGCTTCTGGGGAGGGGAGCAGCCCTTTTGTGTCTTATGGCAGGGGTGGTCAAGTGCAGCAGGGTAAGAGCATGACCCTGGAAGCTTTGGTGTGTCCTGTAGTGTTTGTGTGGGTTTTTGACCTTCAATGGTCTCAGCTGTAAAAATGGGGATTATAATGAGGGTTGAATGAGTTCATTATATGGAAACAGAACAAGGAACATAGTAACTGCTTTACAACTCTTGGCTTTTATTATGACATGTATTTGTATGTATCACTTATTGAAAACAATTTTTTAATTTTATGTCTTTCTAAATCAGAAATATTTCTGTAAAGCAAATAATTATCTCATAATCTCTCTGTTTTCTGGGATTTTATTTTTGTAAAAATGATTTTCTTAGTTAGACTCACCTATAATGCCCCTTTCTCCCTCCTTCCATCTCCTTTCTTTGTATTTTATTCCCCATGATTCTGCTCTGCCAAATGCAGGGCTCCCTTTAGCTATGTGGTGGCCTGGAAGAGTGAGGGGTCATTTTCATCAGTGCCCCCCATCCCCATAGCCCAGTTCTCCAGTTCACCTGACTGCTTCCCAGAGAGTTTATCAATAGCAGAGGAAATTAAATAATATCTACTATACCTGAGGCAGTCCAAATGAGGAGAGGGTGCTCTTTTCCCCCATTTTATTTTGCTTAGTAAAGGCAAGGGAATGCCTTCTCAAATTTATGCATAAAGGAATAGATGTTAAACTATAACCACCACCCTACTTTTTTCTATTAAAAANATACACACATACGCTTTTCCCTTCCTGTGTATTTTAATCACAATTTTGCATTGAATGAATATTCAGTTTTTATAATAAAATAATAATGCAAATATTGCTTACATGAAAGGAATACTCTGATTACATTTCTTTTTTATACATTTTAAAAAATCTTCCTGGAGTTAAATATTGCTTATTCAGTTTGTTTTACTTTGTGTATGTGTGTGTGGACTTTATTTATATATATATATATATATATATATATATATATATATATATATATACACACACTTTTCTTACACTTTCCAATTCTCTCCCCAACAATGTGGTCAAGCCCCTCAAGTATTCTAGTAGCTCCTTTTTTTCCTAAATGGAGACATCTCTCCTGGATCCTTCCATTTCTTCTGTTTCTGAGGACTGGTTGATCTCTAGAACTGCTGCTTTTCATCATCCTAGGATATTTCTTCATCATCACTCTAGTAATTCAACTTGCCTCTTTCCCTATCTCCTCACTCAGATCGTCCTCTTTCTTGGTTTATTCCTCTTTCATTTTTTGTTGTTGTTGTTGTTGGCTCACATGCTGCAGAAGCTTTCTGAAAGACACAAAGAAGGCTAAGTTTTTGAGATTTTGCCTGTTTGAAAACATCATCTTTTTTGCAATTCTCATATTTAATAGTTGGGCTGAGCAGAGAATCAGGTTGGAAAGATTGACTCTCAGATCGCGCCACTAGCTTTTAGCTACTAGTATTGTTGAGAGTGCAATGTCATTCTATTTCCTTGTAACCTCTTGTTTTCTCTCTGGAAGATTTTAGATTCCTTTTATCCCTAATGAGAATTTTATAGTGATGTGCCTTGGTATGGGTCATTTTTATTTCTTGTTCTCATGGGGACTCTTCACATTCTTTAGTCTAGGGTATGTTTCTGTATTGTATCTGTGATGGTTAATTTTATGTGTCAGCTTGGCTGGGCCACAGGATGCCCAGGTATTTGGTCAAACAGTATTCTGGGTGTGCCCATGAGGGTGTTTCTAGATGAGATTAACATCCAGGATTG
>NW_017731380.1:3213453-3216914 GCF_001890085.2 Hipposideros armiger | reverse complement strand
GAGAGAGAGAGAGAGAGAGAGAGAGAGAGAGAGAGAGAGAGAGAGAGAGAAAGAGAGAGAGAACAATTGTGTTTTGAATTTTGCCTTTGCTGCCAAACTCCTTGAACTAGTGGTCTATACTGGCTTCCTCCACTTCCTCCCCATCCACTGAATCCAACCATTGTAATTTGGCTTCCACCCCCTCACCCAAAGGTCTCCCATGGCCTCCTATTTGCCAAAGCCAATGACCTCTTTTCAACCCTCATCCAACTTGACTTCTCCACAGCATTGACACAGCTCCTTAAACTTTCTGAAAGCGCTATTTAAATTATAGAAGTTATGTACCTACACTACAAAAAATGAAAAACCATCATCTACAATGCCACTATCAGAATACAACCAAGGCCATTTGGGTATATTTCCTACTAGTCTTTGTATTAAGCAGTTTTGCATCATTATGGTGTGAGTGTATATCTAATTTTGAATTTGAACACCTCCCTCTTGAAACTCTCCTTTATTCCACAAAACAACTCTTTCCTAGCTTTTTCACTATTCACTCATCTCTCAAACTTGCACACTAATGCACTAATGTGCATAAAAATCTCCTAAGGAGCTTATTAAAATTAAGATGCCTGGACCCCACTCAACCACCTCACAAAGATCCTATTTCACTAGGATTGGTTTCAGCTTAAGAGCCTACATTTCCTGCTTTCTGTCGTATGTGGTCCAGAGGTACTACTGAGAAACGCTGCTGCAGACACATCCCTCCACTACAGCCAGCTAACCACCCAACCAAAACCAACCCAAAGTAATGTTTCCTAATCATCAGATTCTCTGGGGGTGGGATCTGAGTATCTGTATTTATGTATTTTTAAGCCTCCTGGTGATGATGATGGACCACTGCCTTATCTATAACCATACCATTCTATTTGCATGTCCCTGAACACATGGGTCACTTTCAAGTCTCAGTGCCTTTGTGCTGTTCCCTTGGCCTTGATTCCCATTTCTCCTCACATTCATCCTGAAAGCCAAGCTCAGAAGTGGCCTCCTATATGAAACTTCACAGAGGCTTCTAACTCCTCCATCTTTCTTTCCAATTCACATATTAGAGTTAGTCATTTAAATGTTTTTGTCTTTAGGCTGGGTAATGAGCTATTTGAGAGAAAGTGTGGTGGTTGTATTAGTTATCTATTTCTGAATAACAAATTACACCAAAACTTATTGGCTTAAAATAACAATAAATATTTATTATCCCATAATTCCACAGCTTCTTTAGTTCAGGAATTCAGAAGCAGCTTAGCTGAGAAGTTCAGGCTTGAGTCTCTTATGAAGTTTCCATCAAGGTGTTGCTCAGGGCTACAGTCATCTGAAGGCTTGACTGGGGCTGGAAAATTCACCTNAATAAAATTTTCCCTAGTGAATTTCAACTGAAAGGCGATCATTTTTCCCCTAAAACTTTGTTTGGACTATACATGTGCAGTTTGTGTCTACAATTTTAAGACTACAGAATTTTCTAAATGTTTCAAAGATTCTTTTTTTCCAGATAAAATGATAGGTTATCAGCCTTAAGACTTGGCAAGGAAGGGGAGTCACTTAAATGAATTCTTCTATCTTCCATATGCCTTAGGCTATTTCAAGAAGAGTAACAAATCTCTTAAGTGTTGAAACAGCGCTGTGGAAACCAGAGCTGCAGGTAACACTATTTTCTCTCCTGGGAAATGCACTCTATCAGGGGCCAGTCTCCTTGCTACCCACCTTCTCCAGTCTCAGGCATTTCCTGGCCCCTGAGGTCAGAATTCCCATAAATTTCAGTCCCTGCCATTTTCTCAGGGCAGAGGTGAGACCAGGAAGAGGAGGCTCCAAAATCACATCTTCATTAACTCAAACAAAGCTGACTTGCAGGGTTTACATTTTAAGCCGATGAATCTTCTTCGTGATGGTTCCCATGTCTCTTGAAATAAACAATGTGGAAAGAAAAATATTATGGGCTCTACTTGCAGCTTTCTGTTCTGAAAAATAACTTAATGCAGGAGAGGTGCACTAGCGGCCCATGCCTGGGTGAAGCTCTCTGACTTCACTTTCACCGTGGCCCCTTCCTAATAAACAACCAGCTCACCGGTTACCGCAATACCTGTATGCACCCAAGAAAGCCAAAATTCAAAGCTCTCTTTAATACCAAAGGTAAGAAGGGAGCTAAATTTAGGACTAACCAGAAGGCAGTCTGGTTAGTGGTTTTGTTCGGTCTTCAACTTCTGTTTTTAGCATATGAATAGGGTTTACAAGAATAATCGGTATTTAAAGTCCTTGTAGATCTTTAGCATATAAATAACCAAGACAACAGATGAGATTGTTAAATATCAAAGAGGTTATTACCACATCCCTAAATTCCCGCCTCGAGTGAGAAGTGAATGATCAAATTCAGAAACACTTCATTTGATAAAGCTCAACGTAATCCTTCTTGTTGCTAATCGCCTCCCAGGATTTTGCTCTTCGCTTGAACAAATTAACTGAGGGTGAACAATGATCAAAAGAAAAACTTAAGAAGAGCAAACTCCATAAATTGCTGGTGCGTCTGAAACACAGATCAGAAAAAAAGTCTTTCTTTAGACAAATAGAGATCAGAAGCAAAAGACACAGATATAAGCAAGAAATAGCCACTATAAAATAAGTAGAGAGAACACAGAAACAGGAAGGTTTAGAGTGGGGTTAAGCATGTCACAATCACAGGAGAACGTTGTGGTGCGGGCTGGCTCCTCTCAGCCCTCTTCCTGTACCTTTCCTGGCAGGTTGAGCCTGAATTATGAGGAGCTCCCGATGTGTAACCTCCCTCCCATGCTGACCCCATTGACCTCCCCACATACATACACCACCCTTTCATACAGACCAATTTTTTTTTATATACATAGGGTTTGCACATGGCCCTTGAGCTGAGCTGAAATGAACAGAGGAAATTTGCATAGGAGCTAAGAAAGGCCGTGCTTTAAGGAATGTGAAAATCACTTCTGGAATATATCCTGCAGATGTAACTGCACACATACCTAAGAACGTGGGTACAAAGTTATTCATTGTAGGATTGTTTGTAAAGAAATAATTGGAAAACAGCTCAAGCATCCATCAATAGGGGACTAGTTAAATAAGACTCATCCCCACAACAGAATTATATGTAACAGTAATAAAAATACTAAGTCTGAAGATGCTCTCCAGTATATATACTGGCACTGAGTGGTGTACATAGTGTGTTATTTCCGGTGTAAAAATGGAGAGGAAATAGAAATTTATATTTGAATTTACATGAAGAAATTCTGGAAGGAAACGTAAATTAATGAGAGTGCTCCCTAACTGAGGCTGCACAGTCAGGGATTGGTAGGAACAGAGATGGGCACATCTCAGTGAATCAATTTTTAAATCATTTTTTGTTTTTTCAACCATGTGGCTGTATTATGTATTCAGAATTTTTTATTTAAAATAATACAACTCAATAA
>NW_017731380.1:3198645-3207323 GCF_001890085.2 Hipposideros armiger | reverse complement strand
GAATAATTTTTAAATTGTTGTGAGGGACAGGATTGGCTCTTCTGTCTCAAATATTTGCCAACCCCTGGTCTATAAGTAACACGACATTTCACTCCTAATTTTTTATTTTCATCTCTAAGAAATAAGGACATTTCCCCACATAGCCACAACACGATCCAAATTAGCAATCCATCAAACAACCCAATCAAAAACAAATTTCTCCAGTTCCCTCAAAATGTCTTTTATGGTTTATTTGTTCAAATCAGAAGCCAATCAATACAGTGCTTTAATATATTACATTTGGTTGTTCTACTTCTTGAGTATCATTTAAATAGAACACCATACCTCCCCCCTTTTTTCCTTATATCTTCTGGCAGCCTATGAGAAAACAGCAGACGGGGCTTACAATAGTCATGTTCATTCATTCTTTTTGTGGTGAGCTTGAATCTCAATCCACAAAATACATGTAATTTTATTTTTCTATACAGAACACTTTGAGCCCTGCCCTTATCTACCAAATGGTAGAAACTTCATCATGATCAGTTTGGGGGTTCAGTTTCATCTAGCCTTAGAATGGCATCCATGTTCCTGGGTGTTTACAGAGTGTGGACCTGTGTAGAACGGTAGGCCTTGAGTTCCTGGATTGCCTGGCCTCCATGGCGTCCACTGAGACATCCATGTTGCCCTCTGTCCACTCAGGCCACGCAGCTCTCCTTAGGTCATCTGGCCTTTGGGCCTTGTCTGTGATATTCTTGAGCACACAAGAGTCATTCTATGGCTCCAATTTTCAGCAGTGGGGTTAGGCATTCCATGAGTCTGTTTTAGGTCTCATTGTCTAGACCTGTGATGTCGAATATGGCCTCCAGCCATAGGTGGCTACTGCACACAATTAAAATATGGCTAATCCAGATTAAGATGTGCTGGACATATTAAGTTTGAAAGATTTAGTACAAAAAATGCAAATATCTCATTAATAATGTATATATTGATTGCATGTTGAAATGATAATATTGGGATATATATTGGATTACATACAATATTTTAATAACATTTAATTTACCTGTTTCTTTTTTCCTTTCTTTAATGTGACTTCTTACTAGAACATTGAAAATTACACATGTGNGGATTATAAAGTTGAGTTTCCTGAAAAATTGACTTATCCAAACAATAGACTATCAATTTGCCCTTAGCAGGTGTCTTAGTTTGTGCTGCTAAAACAAAATACCATAGACTGGGTGGCTTAAACAATAGACATTCATTTCCTCAGTTCTGGAGGCTGGGAAGTCCAAGATAAAAGTGCCAACAAATTAGGCTCTTGATGAGGGCTCTCTTCCTGGCTTGCAGACAGCCGCCTTATTGCCATGTGCTCCTACGGCCTTTCCTTAGTGCGTGCACGTGGAGAAAGGGCAGCCCTGCTGTCTCTTCCTCTTCTTATAAGGATACAAATCCCACTCAAAGGGCTCTACTCTCATGGCCTCATTTAAACCTAATTACCTCCTAAAGGCCCTTCCTCCAAATATCAACATGTTGAGGATTAGGGCTTCAACATATGGATTTTTTGGGGGGGACACAAACACTCATTCCAAAGCACTGGATGAATAGCTCCTTCTCAAAGCAATAGTTAGCTCAACTGTGCTTATCAAATAATTGTTTACTTTTTGAAGACTCACTTCAAAATCCTAACTTCACGGTATTAACCAATACTAAACTGTTATATCATGAACTTTGTCTAATCGCAATCAAGCCTGACATTGAAAGACCCACCTTAAACCAGACCCCAGAAACCTCATCAATATCCCACATCTGACCTCCCTCTTCTGCAATGCTACTAAGATTTCATCAAGGTCGTGACCTCCACAGGGCATCAGCAGTCATCAATATAATTAAGCCAGTAAAAAGTATTTCAATAAAAACCAGAATAAATATTATAGGACACAAGAGAAAACATGATGGATTGATGCTTTTAAAAAAACATTAAATTTTTTTTTAAAACGGTGCAAAACCTAATACTTACACTTAGTTGTGTTGCAGTTATGAATGCAATTACAATTTCTATTTTCAAGACTTCTACAAATGTGTCGATGACTGTCAAAATCAACCTTCTTTACATGTTTAATACAAGTAAACAGCATAGCTGTCTCCACTCATGTTAAACAAAGAATACTTTTAATTATTTTAATTTTAAACATCTTCTTCCAAATAAAGCAACATATACACACACATAGTTTAAAAAAAAACTAACATAAGGATGAGAGTGGCAGAGATTCATAATAATCGCATTTCATAATAAATCCCAGAAATTGTAATACTGTCCATATCTTTGTATCTTCAGGATGAATTATAGCAATTTTCAAATGTTGCTGCAGTTAAAAATAAATGAATCCCCTAAAATTAACAAAAGTTTGTCATGAATTTCTACTGTGTTTGGTTAAAAACTTCCCCAATTTTACTTTTGCAAAAATCAGAGAAAGTGACTGAATGGTAGTAAATATTGGTTGTATTTGATCCTTTNGGGGGTCCTCACTTTTTTTTCATTTAATACAGCTCATCACAGCTATCTGTGGACCAAATGTTATTAACTGGCTTAAGCCAGTTTGATGGTACACAATTGTCAGTGTCTTGGTGAGGCTTCTGCCAGTTTATGTCCTTAGAGCCTGAGCCTTCTCACGTGCAAAAACGCTGATTAGCAAACAAGTATGAGTCAGGCAAACTGTCCTTGTGATCTCTATGAGCCTGAGGCTCCCAACTAGAACCTTGTGTGAAATGTTCCCTTGAACAGGATGCCACGATTTCCAGCCACACTTCCCCTTAAACCAGGTGACAGAATCCTGCATAAAGTGGCAAGCACGGGACGAAACACTCAGGGTAGAGCACTGTCTGGGCTCCCCCAGAACTCATGCCCCATTGTTTTAAGGGTGAGCTGCCTTTCTGATATACATACCTCAAAAACGCACATTTCAGCAGTAAAAAGCTATTTCTAACATCTCTTATGCTGAAGAATAAGTCCTCTCCTGTAGCTGCAGAAGCAAATAGTTGAAGGAGCTGTAATATACACAGATTCCAAGTCCAAGGTCCTGACTAGGGCCCTTCTGAACGCACAAACCCCCACCTGGGGTGTGCACTCTCCATGAGAGCCCTTCAAAGTTCATTAACAACTCCTAGGGTGATTATTAAAGCTAACTTTTAAAGCACACGTATCTTTCTGTCTAAGCTGAAGTATTTAAATTATGACAGTAATTACTGAAGGTTGGTGAAACCCTCAGAACATAATTAGATGCTTTTGGGGGGGCTTTTTTTAGGTGACAGCCTACGTATTGACTCCAATTTTTCTGAAGATAGTCATAGATTCCTCATCAAAAATGAATAATTAAAATAACATCAACCGATAAAATGCTCTCTTTGCAAGGAAGCTCTTGATTTTTATAATCGCCATAGTGTTTTCAGAGGTGTGGGTGGGTTGGCAGTGATTCCACACATGACTCAGGCACCTCAGGGGCGACACTAACTAGAGCTCTTTCATGCCAGGATTATCAGTGGGAAACAGTCCTCAGAGAAATAGATTTTTGAAGAAACAAGTGGAATTTCGGAACTTAAATATCTGTATTTACACAGAAGATGCTTTTTAACTTTTACTATCTGTAGAAAAACAACTTTGGTTTATGGTGTGAAAGCCATGCAGCCAAAACGGCAGAACAGAGTTCCTTGACATGTTTATTTAGAACACACTTCACCCCTTGTTTTTGAAATGGAACTAAAAGTAGGTCACAGTAGGCAAAATATTAAAATATAGATATTTATTTGTAGTGTCCTTGATGGTACATAAGTGTGGCTCTAGTTAATTGCACAGAGGGGAGCAGGAGCACACAGATTTTCCATAGGAAAAGGAAGAGAAGGCAGAAGGAGGAAAGGTTAAGAAGGGCAATTGCCAAAGAGTGGCTTTGTCTAGTTCAAAGTGCAAAGTGTATCGCTGAAAACCTGAACCGAAGTTTTTTGGTTTTGTGTTTTGTTGTGTTGTTAGGAGAAGTGAAAAAACTCTATGATTACGGAGGTGTGGCAATTAATGGGAGTGTAAGCATGAAATTGTTTCACTGATCCCAGCCTCCTCAGGTGGAATTCCTGGACAGTGGGCTCCCTAATATTTTAATGATGTCTCCATCCAGTTCCATAACTTCCCAGTCCCGTTTCTGTTGCTCAGTCCCATTCATTTTTAAACTTCCATGTCAAAATCAACACAACACTAAACTTCAATGTCAATCTAGTGGGAGTGGGAGATGTGTCTGCTCTAACAGGCCATCCTCTCCCTCTTTCCTGAAGAGGACCACCCTAGGTTAGGAGGCTAGAACAAGAAGCAAGATCTCCTTACTAGGCTCTTCTGGACAGGGAGGCAGTGGGTGCTGCCACCCAGGTTGCTGCTGCTTCTCTAATGCCAATACATTTTCTTCCCCTTCCACAGCTGCCCATGTCCCTGGGTCATGTGTCCTGGGTCACATACCCTGGGTCACAGTTGCTTGACATGGAGTCTGGCTCAGGCTCAGCTTCTTCTCGCTGTCAGCCCCGACCTCCCCCTCGTCAAGTGATCCTCTTGTCCAGCACCCTCCTGGGTGTGGTACTGGCAAGATGGCTTTAGATCAGCTATTATGTCTATTCCACTGACAGGAAATTCTGTCCTTGCAGAGCAAATGGTGGAAATGCAGTCTGAAACCTCATTAAGAGTGAATTAGAGCACTTTATAGAAAACAAGGGGAACAATAAGGAACAATTTGTCATTAACTCAGAAGGAATGCACCATTCCTGAAAGTAATGCCATTCTAGGCTGAGGCAAGGAGTAGACAGAGTGATACTCCAATTCATCTCCAAACATTCATTTAATGTCCAGGACACAGATGGAGAACACATCAGGTACTTTAACTGGTAAGAACAGATACCACATTTGATTTTAGCTAATAGGCAGAGAAAGGATAAAGATCCCACTTAAGCTACACCCTTTGCCTGTCACACTTGAGGTGGAGGCTGACACCCTCAGAGCCCCCCAAACCTCTTCAGTGCTCTGAATCTTTCTCTGATATTGCTCTGACTTGGTATAATACTCCTGAGGAAACATCTTTCTCACTGAAAATGGTCAATTTTGATATCTTCCTCCTGAGGCCTGATCCAAACACCTCCTTTGGGTACTCACATTTACTAAACTTAATTGGCCAGCTCCTTCCTCCTAGCTCCCAAATTTTCTGTACCTCTTTGGGAGTCGGGGACAACTCTGGGACTTAAAAAACTATTTTTTAAACTTTTTATTATGGAAATTTTCAAATATAAATAAAATTAGAAAGAATACTGGGACAAACTGGCATGTACTCACGACCCAGCTCAACAATGATTAACTTATGACCAATCTATATCCCCACCTAGTCTCCCTTCCCCTGAACCATGTATCTAAGATATGTGATCTCTGTTTATTGTTTTAAACATAACTGCAATACCATCAACACATCTAAAAAATAAACAACAATTCTTAATTGTTAAAATATCCAGTCTGTATTCAGATTTCTACAATGGTTTAATAAACTGGGATCCTAAAAAGGTTTATCTGTTGTATTTGATTGAAACATTGCTTGCATTACAGATTACACTAGATTATGCTGTAGTGGTATACAGCTTGAAAATCACAGTGGCTTATGACAACTGGGGTTATTTCTAGCTCACGTGAATTTCCACTGTGAGTCAGCTCTACATCCTCTTCACTCCTGCCCATGGACTGAAGAAACAGCCCTTATTTGGGATACACCCACTTCCTAGCAGATGGAAATGAGGAATGCTTGAAAGATACAATGACTTTTAAAACTTCTGCTCAGAAGTAGCAACCATCATATTTGTTCACATTTCATTGGTCAAAGCAAGTCACATGGCCAAAGCTGATGTCAGTGGGAAAAAGGGAAGTATAGTTCTCCCACAGCAGAGGGCAGCAAATGTTGCGAGTAATACAATCTATTATAATTTGTAAATCTCTTTTAATTTGTAGGTTCCTCTCCTTATCTCCCCCCTACACACACACCCTCCCCAGCAATTTATTAGTTGAAAAAATTGAGTTATTTGTGCTATAGAATTTTCTGTATTCTGGATTTTGCTAGTGTCCCTGTGGTACACTTGTTTAACATGTTCCTCTGTCACCTCTACTTCTTCTAAACTTGTAGTTAAATATGGAGGCATTATCATATTCAGGTTCAGATTTTTGTCAAGGATTCTTACTAGGTGATCATACAATGTTATGTTAGTTATCTCATGCTCTGTAACAAATTACCCCCAAACTTGGTGGTTTAAAACAACAATAATCATGTATTATCTCATGGTATCTGTGGGTCAGGAATTCAGATAGGACACAGGGGAATGAGTTGTCTCTGATCTATGATTTGTGGGGTCTTAGAAGCTGTTGTCTCAGAGGCTGAAGGACTTAAGTCATATAAAGGCTTGACTGAAGTTGAAGGTTCCTTGGTTAGTAAGTTGATGTTGGTCAGTTGCTTCTTTCTTTATGAGCCCATCCACAGGGCTGCTGGAGCAACCTCACAACATGGTGGCTGACGTCCCCCAGAGTAATTGATCCAAAAACCAGTGCTAGAGCAGCAACTTCTTCTATGGCCTAGCTTGTGAAGTCATACACTGACACTCCTATTGGTCACAAAAATCAGCCCCTATTCAGTGTGGGAAGTCTACACAAAGGCATGAGGTTAATTGGGGGCCATCTTGGAAGCTGGCTACTATATATATCAAGTGACTTTTTTTTTTTTCCTAAGATTTTATTGGGGAATTGGGGGAGGGGAACAGCGCTGGGGAATTGGGGAAAGGGAAACAGATAAGTTGCTGTCCTTTTTTGTTTTTCAGTCTAGTTGTGGAGGGTGTTGCTTCACTGGCCCATGTTGGTATTATTGCGCTCTTCTTTTGAGGCAGACCGGTCGCTGGTCTCTGGACGGCCACTCACAGCGGCTCTTGGCAGCTCACACTGGCTGCCGGCCNCAGCATGTGATCAACTGGGGCCAGTTAGAATCTTCCTTGATTTTTTATGTTTGGGTTCTGAGGAAGAGGGGGTTCTTTCTTCTTCTGCTATTTTGAGCTCTAAGAATGATCTAAGCTGGAGCTTCTTACAGCCATTTGTTCAGGTCATATTGGAGGAAGCTATCTTTAGTAAGAGAAAATAAGGCCAGCACACAAAGAGGGGCAAAGATGAGCAGAGGTGAAAAGAAAAGGAGTCTTGATGAAATAATCTGAGCCCCCTTAATCCAGCCATGCCTGAAATTTACATCAGACTTTTCAGTTACATGAGTCAATAAATTTTCTCTTTTGTTTAAGCTAGTTTAAATCGCATCCCTAACACCTGCAACGAAAACAGCTCCAACAACTCAGCAGGGTCCATATCTTATTCTTCTTGAAATTCCAACATTGGGTTCAATTCCTAGTACTCAACTCAATTTGAAGAACACATTAATTAATTATTATATTTTTACAGGAAAGCAATCCAATACATGCACACATTGGAGATGTTTTAAAAAGAATTGGCAACTTGCCAAGTAAGTAACAGTTACAAGAACCCTAAAAAAATCTGAGAACCTTGTAAAGTTTGGTCATCTGGCAACCCCCTGGAGCCATTTCGTTAGTCTGCTGTGCTCACGGTCAATTTCCAGCAGTCCTGTGTGATGTGGTTGAGTGAACAGTTTGCCAGGATCCTGAGTACACACAGAGCTAGGCTGAGAAAAGAAGACTGCTGGAGATGCACGCCGTGTTGCCTCGGTGACAGGAAAATGGAAAAAGGCCCTGAGTGGACCTCCAAGCACTTGTTTATACCATATGTGGGTAAAATTATGTTGCAGAAATGAAAGTGGATAAAGGACATCCATAGAATGCTGGCTGCGAGTTGGTGGTTTCTGTCCTCCTCTAAGAACCATGCTCCCAGAGAGCAACTTGCAAAAGAAAGATGCAAGGCCAGATTTATAGCAGCAGATAAAGAGTTCACCAAATAACTGTGCTAGTAATCAGTTTACCCCAACTCATGCCCGAGCTGAGAGACTGAAAGGAACAGAGGAAAATGTGTCTTCATGAAGGAATGTTTTGCTGTGGCTTACATCAGTCACCTCTCATGTGTGAGCAGTTGTTCTAGTATAGGATGATATAGGGAGATATGAGAGGAAGGAAGGCAAATGTGGAAAAGAGAGAAACAGCTTGGCCGCTGCCTGCCTTTCTCTTTAAAGCCTTCTAATGCTTGGCAGCTTTGTTGCGTCTAGGAAAACTGTTATACACATCATCAACCAAGTGACAGGTCTTTATTTTTAATTCATCACAGAAGCCCTGCTGCCCAAATGATGCCTGACAGAAAAATCTCTTGTTGGTAAGGGCCTTTTCTCAAGCCAAGGAAAACCTCAGAATTCCTTAGTTTTCCCCTGGGCTCTTAGAGCTAGTTCAGTTTTCTTTAACTCTATAAACTCCTGTGGCTCCTGGTCACATACAAACTGCTATTTTAAAGAAAGGAAACTCTGGGGTCTATAACAGTAAGAGCTTGGATTCTGGAGTTTGGCTGGCTGGGCTCAAGTCATTGCTTCCCCACTTACTTGATCTGGGACAAGTCATACCTTATGCCTCAGTTTCCTCAACATGGGGTTAGTAATATGATAATAGTATCTCTTCATATAGCTGTGGCAAATATTAAATGAATATGTATA
>NW_017731380.1:3190221-3194920 GCF_001890085.2 Hipposideros armiger | reverse complement strand
AATGCACCACTCGGCTGGCCCTCAAGTGGCTTTTGATGTTAAAAAAAAAAAGACAAGTAGAGACAATCTATATCATGTTCTATAGGACAGTAGTTTCCAGCAGTTGAGATGTCATGGTCCAGTAGAATTTCAAGTGGAAAAATATAGGGCCTAAATGGAACTACTAGGTCTTTATTTTGCCCTGCAAAAATCATTCCAAAAAAGACAACCTGTTAATTCTATCATGATTTTTTCACTTAAAAGAAAAAACTTTTTCATACAAAAATGCATTATCTCAGAATGAAGACTTATCATTTCAGATGCGAAGCTATGAGAACTCTCATAAACTGCTGGTAGGGTGTGCATTGGGAATCCATTTGGAAAACATTCTGTAGTCAAGTTGAGGAGTCACATACTCTATCACCCAACAATTCCACTCCTAGGTATATACCCTAAAGAAATGTGCACACATACACCAGGAATCATATACATAACAGCATGCTAATAACAGCCCTAACTGGAAACAAACCAAATGTCCATTAACAGTAGCACAGACACACAAATGTATGTGTATTCGTACTGTATGATTCCACATATATAAAGTCCCCAAATAAGCAAGACTAAAGGATAGTGCTTTGGGGTGCAAGCTTAGATGAAAACGCTTTTTCTAAAAGAAAGAGCGAAAGTGTGGTTATTATAAAGATCTGGGTATAGTCACCTTTGAGGGGAGGGAGAGTTTTCTGACAGTGAAGAAACACAAGGAGGAGACTGCTGCAGTGCTGCCAATGTTTTATTTACTGACCTTAGTGGTAGTTACACATATATTGTCTTGAAACTCATTAAGCTGTACATTTTATGTTTCTTCTGCCTGTGTGCTATATCTTGCCATAAAAAGGGACTTTTAAAAAGGCAAAAAAATTGTCTTTTTAATTAAAAATTTTAGCTTTAAGAAAAACTTTTTTTTTAAAAAAGACCATCTGTTCTTTCCCAGCTCCATTCTCCCTCTCCCACCCCTTTCTCCATACGGGGTGTCAGTAGGACCTTTGCTAGTTCCGGCACTGGCAGCCCTCACCAGAGACTCTCACATGTCCTTAACTCAGCAGAGCAGGGCTGGCTGTGGTTACACATGCATGCCCACACACATGCACACATACGCACGCACGCACTCATGGGGCTTCCCTCCCTGTGCTTCAGGAGGAAGAACCTTTGTTTCTCCTCCCAAGTTGGGGAGAATAGCGTCTCCTGAAGAACTCTGCAGCCCCCACAAAAGGTTCCTCACTTCTTGTTCCCTGGTCTTCTGGTCAGGAATGATGGTAGAGTTGATGACCCTTCTGACAGTCACTGTCAGCAAGCCCGGCTGGCAGCCCCAGTGCCCAGCAGTGCCCTGGACTAAGAGTGTGTGGTGCTTAGTGCTGTTGTTCTCAGCGGTGGGCCTGAAGAGCTCATCTTGGTACTGGGCACTTTTCACTTCCTGTTACATCACTGTTGATGGAACACCTATTTTATACCAGGGATTGTGCCCAATGTAAGTTGTCTTACATTGTAGAATGCTTTATACCTTACGCTATTTTATTTCACTTTCCTAACAATCCTATGAAATAGATAAGAGATATCTAATTATTTCCACTTTTCAAAGAGGCCCTTGAGGCTCCTAAGGTTTGAGTGTCTTACCTAAAGCCATTGTAAAGGGCTCCCCATACCTCTGAATACTTGCCATACCCACAGCCTCTTTGGCAGAAAAGTACTCCTGGTAGTTCCTCAGACATGGTTCTTGATGGTGTCTCCTGACCCACAATCCCACCCCCAGTCCACAGCTGATTTTGTAGAAGTGGTTACATGACTCAAGGGCAGCCAGGCTACAGACCAGAGATATGAAGAGGGTGCAAAAAATGTATACGCATTTTAAGAAAGGAAAAATCTGTATTAAAATTATGCCGATGGTAACCACTTTGAGCACCTCTTGTAATTGCTTTGAAATGTGACCTATATTCACCTTTTGTTATTGGTATAGAGTATTACAATTAATACAGTTTTCCTTTCTTAAAATGTGTGTATATTTTTTTGGCACCCTCTGTATATGGGGTGTCTTGGAAAAACACATCTGCCCAAACAGGAATGATAGTGATTAGGTAGATGATTATATTATCTTGGGAACATTGTGTGAAAAATACAAGGAAGCTGTTGTTATAACAGGAAAAGCTAAAAGATACCAGAGATGAGGAAACTGTACACAGATACCTAGGCAGTTGGAATCATCAATAAACAGGGAATATGAGTAAGAGTACGAAAACTGTGAACAGAAATCATATACCAATTTGATACAAATAGAAGGTGAGTTATCTAAATGGCATTGGCAGGAGCACTGAAAGCAAAGATTTCAGGGGACTAAGTTCCCATAATGACAGGGAAGCAGCATTCCTGGTGCTGAGTGGGCTTAGTCCAGCCTTTGTAATTCAGTTTCTCTCTCTCTCTCAATCTTCTTAAATTTGAGCAGATGACGAGGCTAAAAAGACAATGCTCTAGGAAAACTGAGCCTATATGCAATGAATATGATATCTTATATGATGATAGATAAAAGTAAGATCTTTTTTCAAAGTACTGATGGAAAAGTAGCAGAGAGAAAATAAGTAAGTTAGAGAATCAATCTAGGAAGTCTATCATCTGATTAACAGTATATAGAGATTTTTTTTTAAGTGAACAGAAAGAAATGGAGTGGAGGAAATTATCAAAGAAATAATAGAAGAAAAGTCCCCACAAGTAGATTATGTGACTGTTCGGAGGGTAAGGTCCCACTGAGTGCTCAGTGGAACAAATGAGATAAACAAACCAAAAGCCATGGCATGTCTTCACATAATCCCAGAGGACCAAAGGAAAAGAGAAGAAAGAGTCTAAAAGCTTCAAGAAAGAAAAAAACAGATGACTCATAAAGAAATTTGTAGAAAAATGACACTAGATTTCTTAACAGCGACACTGGATGCCAGAAAACAGTTTTGAGAGAAAAAAAACAAAAAAAGTTTACCAATTAATGCTCAGTTAAATTGTCAATCAAACTTAGAGGAAGAATAAAAATATCTATAGTTACGCAAGTCCTTGAAAGGTTTACCTTCCAGATGCTCTTTCCCAGGAAGCCACTAAAGGTTGGACTCCAACAAAATGATTAAGTAAACCAAGAAAAAAGATAGTATAGAACAAAAAAACAACAACAAAAAAACCCAGGGAAGCCACCAAGGGAAACCTCAGACAGTGCAGGAAGCTTAGAGAGCCACCATTCCACATTGAAACAGGATGATGGTGGGCTTTGAGAGGGTGATCTCCAGGAAAAATAATGATTAATACATGTAAGAGTTTGGCAGAATTTGTATCTTTATGATAATGAGTTTCACTGATCTATTGCTATGTACTTCATTGTTTTAATTACTATAACTTCATATATGTTTTGTGATCAAGTAGAACATCCTCATTATCTTCCTGTTCACAGTTTGCTCTTTTGGGTTAGATAAAAACAACTTAAGTTGCAAAACAAAAACCTGTTTTTGAATGCATGAAAAATATTATAGGGATTTTTATTTTAAATTTTCCATGGCAATAATGCAGAGTTAATATTTAGCTGGTATGTACTGCTCGGCTCTTCAGATTGTTTACAATTAGCATCCATTTTGATTGCTTGATATACATGCTATACCAATTTTAAATATTTTAAAATCCCTGTAGCAGAGAAAGCTAGCTGGGCATATAGTTGCCCAACTTCACCACATTTCCCAGCATCCTTTACAGTTCTCATCAATGAAACATGAGTAGCAGCAATGAATACCACTTCCATGTCTGGCCAGTAAAAATTCCCAGACTCATCCCTTCATGCTCTTCCCCCCTTCTCCATTGCTTAGATTGGTGATGGTGACAACCAGAGTCACTTTGGAACATCATAAAAGTGGCAGAGACAGTACAATCCTGGATCCCTGAAGGAAAGTGTAGATAACAGATGTGTGAGCAAACACTTACCATTCCCCAGAACCATTGCTACTGTCTGGGAAATCTATTTGAACTATTACAGAAGAGGGAAATAAACTTATTGTCTTTAAGCCATGGAAAATTTTCGCTTTCTGTATTATTGTAGCTTAGCCTACTCTAACCAATAGAATGATTAAATGAATGTTGTTACACTTTTTTAGGGCAATTTGATAGTACCCATCAAAATAGTAAAAGCAGAAATATTTCAATATTGCAATTCCATTTATAAGAATGAATCATACAGAAAAACTTAAGCAAGCAAGTAAGGTTGTATGTACCAGGATGTCCACTGCAACATTATTCATAGTAACAAAAAACTGTAGACAACCCAAATACACATCTTTAGGGAAATTATTAAATAAATTATAAGCTTCTAATGAAATGCTATGCAGCTATTAAATAAACAAGCTACATGTTATGAGAAATTATGTCCTCAAATTATTTAATGAATAAAAATTTGCACTTTCTGGGAGTTTTATAAAACAATATATAAATGTATATAAAACATGTAATAATATATAAATATATATGTACATCATATATATTTGCATGTGCATAGAAAAAGGCCTAGAAAGTTATATACCAATATTAATAGCAGTTTACTTTAAAGAATAGGAGCGCTGTTGTGGCTTTGAAGTAGTCCACAATACTTCAATACTCCTTTCTCTAAAAGGTGAGGTCCAGTTTTCTCCCCTTGAGTGTGGGCTGGATT
>NW_017731380.1:3173381-3190176 GCF_001890085.2 Hipposideros armiger | reverse complement strand
CATAAAAGACATTTGGCCTCCTCCTTGCTTCGTCTTTCAGATCACTCACTCTGGGCTCGTCTATGTTTCACCTTGTGAAAACACCCAGAAGCCATTGTGGTGAGGTCCATGTGGTGAAGAACTGGGGCTTTCTGCCAACAACCAGCAATGAGTGTGAGTGCCTCACCTTGTTGGTGGATCCTTCAGCCCCAGTCAAGCCTTCCAATGCTACAATCCCTGGTGGCACCATGACTGCAGCCTGTGAGGGACTCTGAGCCAGGAACCAACCAGATATGCCACTTTGAGTTCCTGACCCACAGAAACCACATGAGATGATAAATGTTTATTGTTTTAAGCCATTAACTTTGGGGGCAGGGTGATTTGTTTGCAGCAATAGGTCACTAAAATGAATATGAAGAGAAGGGTAGAGGAGAACATTTCACTTAAGAAAATTTTTATATTCCTCTTCATTGTTTATATTTTTATAATGAGCATGTATAATTTAAAAAAAACTTTTTAAGTTAAATAAAAAGCACAACCTTTAAGGAAAAGTATTAGCTCATCATTTGCTGGACCTAGAAAGAATAATGCAATTTCAAAAAACATGGGAGAAACTCTTTCAATGACTAGTAGTTGTGACTGCATATAGAGAGAAACAGGCCAAAAATACATAAAATATCTGCTCCTGGTGACATAAAACATAAGACATTGCCAGTCATCAATCATTATTATGTTTTTCTCACTGAGTATTACCCAGTCATCCCCAACTTGCGAAGGAGAAAACCACAGAAGGGTATTTCTCTCAGTTGTACAAATGTTTATGTTTGTGTTAACAAAGGACAAAGAACCCTTTTCTGATTATTTTTTTCTTAGAGAAACAGTACTTAAATTTGCAGTATTGATTAATAGTAATGCCACTATTTAAGACGCAGTTAAGAAGTTAAGAGTTTAACATCTGCTTTCTCATCACCTCCATAGTGTTCCTCTGAATTGTAACCATTAGAACTTCAGTATTTGTCTTTTGCTCACATCATTTCTTCTCTTCCATCCAATTATCTTATCTCCGCACTCCTTGGGCAAACCCACTACATCAGTCTAGTTAGTTTGCAGAGTAAAGACTTCTAAAAAGACACCACTGACTTAATGACTCCCCCTGTTCATAGTTACATTTAATTCCTGTTGAGCTAATGGCACCAGGGGACTGATGTCTGCATCCTGTAGCAAATATTCCCATCATTTCTTCCTCCCCACTTAAAACATTCTTTAGCTCTTACTAAAGTTAAGGGCCCCCAGGTTCTTTGTGTGAGTATTGTATGTGCTGTTATATGGATTTTATCCATGTACCAGATCTTTTAAAAGGTGAATATTAATCTTGCCTGTTATATAAACTAAACATCTGCGATTTTCCACATGTAATGACACCATCAAGGGAGGAAGGAGTGTAAGAGAAGAAGGGGAAAGTCATTAAAAAGAGAATGTTAGGCTAAAACAAAGGAATCTAAACCTAGACCGACTGTCTGAAAGTTAAAATAATTGTTCGACTTGAATTACTTCATCAACCCAAGTTGGTGTGTTCAGGGCTTCCCAGTCATAGCCAGCTAACCACCCAAGTAGTATAAAATCTGCTCTCAACCTGTTCCTGTTCATTTTTAATATCCAGGCTTAATTGTGTTCAGACAGGAATTTGACACTTATTTGACTCACTTAAGATATGTTAGTAAAACAATGGTCCCAGCACCCTCCCTTAGTCCCCTTTGCAAACAGTCAAAAAATCCACTGTAACATTCCCCAAAGAGAGTCAAGATCTCTACTGTTTTGACTATGGAAAGCAGGTCATTAGGGTACTGTTTTATGGTCTCATTTGGATTGGGGTGGGCAAATAAGAGTGAGATAAAGTCCAAATAAACTGCCTCTGAAATTCCCATGCTTTTGTGGATTTATTTGGTCCTTTGATGTTTTTTTTTTCTTCATTGGAATGTTTCAAATATGCACTTAAGTCACCCGTAGAAAAGACTGCTAATATAAATGAATGTGTGTTTAGAATGCGCTGTCATCTTAACCTTTCTGAGATGCAAAACCCAGAAGACACAAAGGGTCAATTGGAGTTACCTCTTCTGTTTCTTCTTTTAAATATGAGAGGTTGCTGAGTTCAGATTGCCCTTTCCTCCTGGCTCTCTATTTATTCAGGTGACTTAAATTTGGGCTGTCATAAGGAGGGTCTGACCCTCAACTCTAGGACATTCCTCTTAAAATCGAGTTTTGACTTCCATGCCTTACTGATTATTTTAGGAGCACTATTTGAGTCTCTGATACTCTCTCTTCAGAGTGATTTCTATTTTTAAAAATCTATGGAAATATAGGAGCATGTAATATGAAATACTGGAACTCATATTGTAAATGCTCTTTAAGTTTAAAAACATTTTATCATAAAAGTAATGCTAAAAAAAATTGAGAAGCAGGGGGAAAAGTCATCTGTAATCTATAACTCAGAAACAAGCACTGCTAAAATAGACCTACTTGGAGGTGAGGTGGGGCACTGACCCATCCAAGCACCTCCAGCTTGGTATATTGAAGCTAGTGAGCACAGCTGCCTAGTAACTCTAGAACGGATGGTGCTGTAAAAGCAGACAGACTGCCTTGCACATGTAGCATTTTATCACAAGTGTTTTTAGGCACAGAAGAAATTCTATTCCTTCTGGTTAATATTTATTTTAGAGCGTCCTTAGAAAAAATCAAAATCTAGCTATATGACATCAATATCTTCAACTTTGGTTGAATACTTAAGGTCTTACTGTTAACTACAAAGTAGAAATGAGACACCATGTAAAAAGTATTTTAAAACCTTAAAGGATCAGCCTTTCCTTGCTGAAAATTACATCCCTCATAGAAGCAGGTCAATGGTACCCAAACACACTCTGCCTAAGACTTCTAGATAGAACCAGCCTCTCGGACATGCTCGAGTTAGTATTTCACTTCAAACTGTGAATCCCTCTCAGAATTAGTATAATTGGAGAAGCAATAAAAATATATACATAATACTTTCAGTGAACTTCTCAAAATTTCAAGCATTCTTTAGGGATTAAAGGTGAGAATTATATAATAGCCAAGAGAGCCCTTTAGAGCAATTGGGCATCACCCTGGGTAATATGAGATATTCTGAAGGGACCACTTGAAGGTTTTTGAGGAACAGAAATAGCATGTTGCTGCCTCTCAATATGATGGCACTATCTGTCTGACCTACTTGTCATCCCTAGTATCTCCTTCTCCATAATCTTGTTTTAGTCATTTTTTGTTTCTGTTCTTTGTGCGGCTCTGTTTCAGATCCTTGGTTAGGTTCAGTTGGTCACCTCATTATACCAGTGTGGCCGAGGAAGTATCAACCATTTGGCCTGTGGAGAGAAATATCTCTTAAAAATAAACCCTTTTCTCCGATCTCTATCCCTCTAGTTCACCCGGCTCCCCAAGATTGTGAGGTTGTGAGCTGGATGTTACACTAAAAGGCTTGAGGAAATATAGAAAAAGCATGGGTTTTGAAATCAGAAGAAAATGAAATCAAATCTGTGTATTAGATGTGATTTTTGGACAAAGTACTTGACCTATCTAAATCTCAGATTTCTTGTCTGAAAATTAAAGTTAAACAATATCAAAATTTGTAATGAGAATTACATAACATAAGTGATGGGACACATAGCTTGTATATAACAGGTACTCGGAAATGCTGTTTCTTTAATATCAGTGCATTTACCACCTTGTTTTGGTATTCCTCTTCCCAGCACATGATAGGATTGTGCTTTAAGACCTATTTTTGGTTGGGTGGAGTCGTGGGACTGGTTCTAGCTAATGAATTGTGAGCAAAAGCAGCACATGTTTGAAACTGCCAGTGCAAGCCAATTTCCTTTTGGCATGGTGACTGGCAGCATTCAAGATGGTGGCTGTTCTCTCACCTTGGGTTTAAGGGCTATAATGAGAAGAATGTCCCTGTTTACCCAAGAAGGGTGAGTAGAATGAAGAAGAAACAAATTTTGATATTTTTCAGCCACTGAAATTTTTATTTACTATTAATGCAGCCTAACCTACCCTATCCTTTTCTCCACTTTCCTCTACTCGAACAACAAAGTATGAAAACTGAGAGAAGATGAACACAACTTAATTAGTGAACTGTGGAGGTATCTGATAAGTTTTCTGATTGTTCCCTGGTCACATGGTGAAGTTATATTTCCAGATTGAACCTTTTCTGGTGTTGGGGATTGATCCATGTTTCAGCCCAAGTAGAGCAGCTTGGGGAAACAAAGATATGAGGAAAAACTATAATATTTATGGTGTCATGTACTAACTATTGGGAAAACCTTGAAAAATCACCCAGGGCTTTTATGTATTTCAGATTTACTCTTAGTTCAATAACACTCTATTCTCCCTACCCCTCACCACCAGCCTTACTTAGAAAGCATTAAAATATTCTTCAGTTCCAAAGAAACTAATCTATTACATTCATAAATAAAAATAAAGAAAGCATCTCTTGGAAATGAACACTTTTTTCCAACAAATAAAATTTAATTTTGGAAAAAAAATAAACATTAATCAAAATATTTAAATGTCCCGTTCCCTTCTGGCTCATAAATTTACTAGATTTATCAATAAAATCATCTCCTTAGAGGGCCTGTTGAATATAACCTAGCAGCCACAACAACAACAAAAAAAAACTATAATAGAATGTCAAATTTTATTTCTAAAAATGTTATTACAGCCAGTGTCTCTGAATAATGAGAATGTTTACCAGCTCTAGTTGATAATGGAGAACTTTGTACATTATTTACCGTAACTAAATTTCAGAACAGTAATTGTAAATTTCTCTTATTGCTCAGTGTAATGACAGCTGACTTATCATCATAATACTTTATAGAAAAATAAAAGGTAAGCTTTATTAAGGTATTACTATTTGCAAGACAGAATCCTGAGTACTTAGATCAGGATTGTATTCAGCTGCCTATAACAGAACCCTGGCCACAGTGGCTTAGCCAAAATGGAGTTCATTTTTCTCATGTAACAAGAAGTCCAGAGGCAGGTAGGTAGGTAGGTAGTCCACTCCTGGCACAGCTGCTTGAGAAACCCATCAAAGATGCAGGTTCTTCCTAGCTTCCTGATCAACCATTCATAGCATGGAGCTTTTGTTCTCTTAGTTGCAAGATGGCCGTTTTCTTCCAGATATGCCCATTCTACACAGAATTTAAAAATTAAGGGCAATGAACACAATATTAATACACATCCTACTCTGTCTCCCCCCACCCTTTTTTTTTTCAGAACCTGTCACTTTCCTGGAAGCCCCTCCCAAAAGCATGAAGTCATATGGTCACTATAGTTGTAAGGGAGTCTGTGGAAGGACTTTTTAGCTGGGCACATTGCCACCCCAAACAAAATCTTATTCCTGTTAATTAAAAAAAAAAGGTAGAATGGATCTTGAGTAGACGCCTAATAATATCCTCCAGTAAGTATTATCCTAGATTTTTGCAACAAAATTATAAAGTATTATAGCTACCGTTATTTCCCCCGCTGTATACATGAGGAAACCAAGGCACAAAAGGCTGAAATAACTTACCTACGGTTATACAAATGATAAGTGGTGAAATGGGAATAGGAAGCTAGGCACCCTTTGGAAGATGATTCTCAAGTAATCTCAAAAGGCAAAAATGGAAAGCTGATCAAGTTTGGATCTTGGTTCTCCTGTGAGTCCTCTCACTGCTTAATCAATCACACAGAGAGCCAACCCAGGGCATGGCCGAGGTCTCTTGGGCAATCTGCCAGCAGGTCCCTACGGGAGGCAGTTATGCTGTCATACTTTCCCTGCTGTAACCACATACTCTCACACTCCAAATAGTCTTGAGGCAGCTGTGACAGGCATCTGTATGAGCCTGCTAATGGGGCAGAATGCATGAGTCTGAATGCTTGGCACTTCATGATTTGGGGAAGCCGCATGCGTTATGGGAGGGGTAAATCAAAGGTGTGGTTTTTCTGCCCTCTGGGTTTTGAGAGTTTTGTTTCAGGCATGGTATAAGGCACTTCAGGCTCAGAGAGACAACGAATTGTTTTGATGCAACTAATATTCACAAAAATTCAAATAGTCATCAAAATGCTGTTTTTTGCTTTTTTTTTTTTGTTTTTTTTTGGTATTCACTCTGTTATCTTTATTCATTGCCGTAGTTAACTTGAACAGCTCCTGGCTAGGGTAAAATACATGAAGTATGGCAACAAGAAGAAAGGCTGAGCTCAGGAGAGCAGAGGCACTGGGAGCTAGCCAGTGTTCTCAGGTTGTAAAATAAAATCTCTAGACCAATTGGACACTGGCCTCAGGCCATGGCAGTGATTAAAGCCAGAGCTGTAAAAAGTGCTATGGTGGGAATGGTTAGGGGGTTGTAGTGTGTGTGTGTGTGTGTGTGTGTGTGTGTGTGTGTCTGTGTGTGTGTGTGCGCGCATGCGCGCACACGCTGATTTTTCTTCAAAGCAGCTTAACATGAAACTAATTTTTAGTTGGTTTGGAGTCTAAAAATAAAATTAAAGACTCATTTACTTTTGTTTTGTAATTAAGAACTTAAGCAACTTTATAGAAGAAAAAAGCCTAAGACGCATTAAGTTCTAAACTAGTTACATCACTCCAAGTCTCCCTGATCTTTGTTCATATGCTTTCATATATTTTTACACAATTGTAATTATTGTAGTAGACATACAATTCTGGGTTCTACTTCTTTATGTAAATGTATTTCATATGAACATTTTCATACTTATTTGAACTATGTATTTCTCTTCTTAAAGCTTTTGGGTATTTTATTACATCAATCTGCCATGATTTGCTTAATCATCTCCTTATTGCTGAGCATATGGGTTGTTTTTGTGGTTTTGCTGTTATAAATGATGCCACTTCCAACATCTTTGTATAACTTCTGTATTTCTTTTTTTGCCTTTAGGTTACTTCTTTCCACCATGTTCCTCAAAGTGGCACTGTTTAGTCAAGGGATATGAAGTTCCTTATCTCAGTATTCTGACTGACAGTGTCATCAGCAGTGTAGAAATATACCTGCTTTCCCACATCACTGGATATGCTGATTATTCACCTGTTGTCTCTTAGCTCCACATCAACCCTTCCATAATCTGCTTCGAAATGCTGGCTGGGGCTAGGAGACTGCAAACCACATTTCCCAGGCTTCCTTTCTAGCTGCTTCCTGTTAGGGTCTGCCAATAGAAGGTGCCAGCAGAAAATTAGAAGGCATTCAAAGGAAAGAGGGGAGAAGTCATAGTTCTCTTTCTTCCTGTTTCTGGCAGTATCTCTAGAAATGACTTCATTTCTGGATGCCCTCTCTCCAGTGTTCCAACCATCCTGTTTAGTGCTGCCAGGGAGACACAGTAAGAAGTGCAGTCCTATCCTATTATATTGTTTCTTCCTCCTTTTTGTTCTCTCAGCTGCTTTCTGTCTTTCTATCCTACTCATCTCAGGGTTACCTACCTTTCCCTTTTTGACCGTTCAGCTCTTTCAGCAATATAGTTTTCTGTATTAAATGCTCTCTCTTTGAAATACCTAGCTTGGTTTCTTTCCTAATTAGACACTGACTTATAAGCTGGGTCTTATCATTTTAATATATATTTTATTAGGGCAATGTGTATATAATGGCTCCCCAAAGTTCGATTTTGCATTCAAAAAAATTGCTAGTGGAAATGGATTTTCTTAAACTAAACATTTCACCCATTTGTCATCAACTTAATTGCATATCTTTAAGAGTAATGATAAAAATCTCTAGTCACCTACATCTATGTACATTATTTCAATACATTAAAGAAATTACTTACGTTAAACAAAAAAATAACAATGGACCATAAACATTTCATTAGCAAATATAATTGATTTATAAATTTAAATCTAAACTTATGATATTTATTCAATTTTGTTAGCTTATTTTTCTGTTTTAACAAATATCGTAGTGGGTTTAGTGGTGCCCTCCCCCGCAAAAGATAGGTCCATGTCCGAATACCTGAAACTTGTGAATGTTACCTTATTTAGAAAAAGGGTCTCTGTAGATGTAATTAAATTAAGGATTTGGGGATTAGATCATCCTAGATTATCTTGGTAGGGGCCCCAAATACAATAACAAGTGTCCTTATAAGAGGAAGGCAGAGAAAGAGTTGCGATGGACAGAAGAGGGCAGATGCCCACAGGAACATGCATTCTCTTCTACTGGATGTAAACAAGGCCATGTGAAGACAGAGGCAGGAACAGGGGTTATGGAGCCACAAGCCAAGAAATGCTTGGAGCCATCAGAAGCTGGAAGAGGTAAGGAAGGATTCTCTGAGCCTTCAGAGGGAGCAGAGAGCATCACTCTGCTGATACCTTCATTTTGGACTTCTGGCCTCCAGAGCTATGAGAAAGTGAATTTCTGTTGTTGTAAGCCATCAGGTTTCTGATAATTTGTGGCAGTAGCCATAGGAAACTAATACAAGCATTATATAATTTCAATATTTATTGTTGAAAACTATTTTTTGTTTATTCCATTTGTAATATTCAAAGTATTAACACATTAAAAGGGAAAAGAATCACATCAATATTTCCCTTAAATAATTGGGTTTCAGAAACTTCTTCATTTGTACCCATCTATTTAGTATTTGTTCGCACTTTTTTTAGGTGAGATTTATTACAAGTTGTTCTTGCTCTGTTCTTTTCCATTTTGCTGATGACTCTAGTAAGCCTTATAATTAGGTCTGTGTGTCATTCATGTTCAAGGAGAAAGAAAAACCTATTAGCTTCTTATTGAGCCAAGACTCTTACAATTAATGTATCTTTGCCTATCTGTTTTTTCCTTTCAGTCCTTGTTATTTCATTTTTAATCTAGCTATTATCCTGTTCTCTTCCCTTTATTTTGCTTCTTGTTTTATCTGTGATTTCCACTGTGGGTTTTTTGTTTGTTTGTTTGTTTGTTTTCTAATTGTAGAAATCACCAAAGACCCCTTTGATTATTTCTTCCCCATATTGTTCACATTTGGAGGACTTTTGTCTGTAACTCACAGATGCAAATTGTGGTAGGTATTTATGGTTTGTTTCTCCCCCAGATATTCATTCAGGAATGCACCCTTTCCTGGTGTAGCCTACATTAAGGCAAACTAACCACCTCTTCCTCTAATGCCAGAGATAGGCCAGGATTGACTTAGGCCAATCAGCACATTCCAGTCCCTTGTCCACTGTCCTAGATCTAGAAGTGGACATTGGACCTCAGATGGTTCTATCAAGGTGAGCTCAGGACTCTTGTTTAGAATGTTGGGACAGGAATGTGCATTCTCTTCTATGGGATATAAACAAGGAAGCACACAGCCCATTTGCAGTTGGCAACCATGTTACATTGTCAAGAGCATTAACATGAAGGATGAAGCTCATGCTATACATAGCTGACAAGAGGAAGGAAAGAAAATCGGTCTTTGCTCTACCGATGCCCTTGCCACTTAATCGCTTAAGTTTTGTATAACACTTTGCTATTGGCAAGCCCTTTAAGCTGAGTTTTCTTTGATTCTAGCCTTAACTGGTATATCAAGTAATAATTAATAAGTCATTTTTATTAAGACGTAAATTTGAGTTTTGGGTCAATAACTATAATACCTGTTAGCATTTGTTATCTATTTGGTGCTATTATATTGAAAAGTACGTAAAACCTTGGATTGTGAGTCACGTGGTTTGTGAGTGTTCCACAAGACGAGCAAACATTTCTAATAGATTTTAATGTGGTAAACGAGTGATATCTTGCAATACGAGTCATTTGTTTCTGGAACAAATTATGCTCACAAACCACGGTATTACTGTAGTTATAATCATTGTCATTAAAAGTACAGCTCGTGTCAATTGCAGAGGGAGAAAGAATAGCACAGAAGGACACACAGAAGCAACACATTTCCACAAACAACTTTAAATTTAATAATAGGCATGCTCTCCTTCTTAAAATGTCCTGTAGCCACCTCACTGTGGGGACCTTCTGGGGTGGGAGTGGTCTTTCATACACATTGCTTTGTAACTTTTGCTGTTTTACAGTTTCCTCTTACCTCTTCTCAGAAGCAAACACAAATTCCTCTTCCTGTCACACTCAGAGTAATCTGGCCCTCCTCTGTCATGCTTTGTTCCCTAACTCATACTTGGAACCAAAGGTCTCACTTCCTGACCCAATGAGTGTTTTCCCAGTAAAGACCTTCTAAAGGGGAATTCTCATGACAGTTAACTAAGATAAGTTTCACCTTGCGTTGCAAAGAGGTTAAATCACTTTGCCCAGGGCTCATAGCTAAGAAGGGGGAGAACTGGGCTATGAATGTGGGGCTGTCGGTCTCTAAAGCTCAAGGTCTTTTTCTTATACCATGGCAGCTCTCAACAAGAGTATTAAAGGGCGCTGTGTGACTTCTGAGTCTAGGTTAGAAAAGGCCATGCAGCTTCCGTTGCTCTTGGGAACTTGCTCTGGGAGCCTTCAGCTGCTGTGCAGGAGGTGTTGGTTATGCTGGGGTCGCCATGTGGAGAAGTCACATGGAGACAGAGAGATGCCTTAGGAACACCGGCTCTTCTGGGTCTCCCCAGTCCAGGCACCAGACCCCACGGATCCACATTCTGACTGCATGAGGGATCCTGAGTGAGCACTACTACCTCGCTGAACCCAGTCAAACCTTCAATTGTTTTTATATAAAGACACTGAGTTTGGGGGTGGCTTGGTACACAGCAATAGATAACTGGGGGAAAATGCACAATTTGTATTCATTCAACCATGCAACATGTTGTTTGTCCTTATGGAGCTCACGTTCTAGCAGAAAAAGCTGTGAGACTCACTATGACCAGCTTTTAAACCACTCTGCCATTTGGACAAAAGCCTTATTTACTGTACAGATGGCTCTTCTCAAGGGACTCTGGATGTTATGTTTTAATCAACATCTGGAGACAGTCTTTGCTTTTGATACAGTGGTCATTTGAAGTGACAATACATAAGACCTTTCTTTTAATGGTGATTTTATCTCATATTTTGGTTTTCAACTTCCTGAGTATTTTCTTGCCACCTGATTTTTTAATATTAAACTTTTTGTTTTGAGATCATTGTTAATAACATGCAGTTGTAAGAAATGATACAGAGCTCTCCTATACGCTTTACCTAGTTTCTCCCAAACAGTAATATCTGGCCAAACTGTACGACACTACCACAAGGATGTTGACATTGACATAGTCAAGAAACAACATCTCCATCACTACAAGGATCTCTCCTGTAAGCCTTTTATAGCCACACTCCCCTTCCTCTCTCCTGCTCGCACCGTCCCTGACTCCTGGCAACCAACCACCAAGTTGTCTTCCATTTCTACAATTTTGTCATTTCAAGAATGTTATATAAATGGATCGTGACGTTCGTAACTTTTCAGAATTAGCTTTTTTCATTCAGCATGATTCCTTGGAGCTTCTACCAAGTGGTGTGCCCGATAGTTCATTCCTTTCTATTGCTGATGAGTATTCCATGACATGGATGTACCACAGTTTGTTTGACCATCCATCTATTGAGGATGTCTGGGTTGTGTCCACTTTTTGGCTATTACCAACAAAGCTGCTATAAATATTTGTGTATAGGTTTTGTGTGAACACAAGTCCTCATGCCTCTGGAATAAACGTCCAGGAGTGAGTGCACTTGCTGAGTCTTATGGGAGTTTCACAGTTTTGTTTTGTTGTTTTTTTTTTAAAGAAACTCCCCAACCATTTTCCGGGGTGGCTGTATCGTTTTGTATTTCCAACAGCAATGTATGAGTGATCTAGTTTCTCCCAATCACACCTATTTTTGAAAAGATAAATATAGCTCCCCAGATAAACATTAGGACAATTCTTTTTGTTTCCATTCCATAGCAGGTACCAATTCTTTGTCAAGATTTAGGCCTCTAACGTTCTGGTTGGCTCCTGAAGGAAGGATGAGGGTGCAGAGAATTAGAAAGAGAAAGAATCTAAGAGGATACCATCTAATTTTAACCCCCAGTGATTGGGTTCCTGATGTCTTGTTTTAACCTGTTTCTATTCTATTTGTATCCATAATCTCTTTCCCTTCAGGTGGTCTTTTCAAAGGCACCGAAAACCTTGAAGAGTGAGAGGCAATAGATTAGCTGTAAAAACAAAAGGAGGCTTAGGAAGAGTTTTGAAATCACTGAAAGGTAACAGGGCTTTAGCGACAGCTCACTAGGAAGTCAAATCAATCTTAGTACTAAGTAGCTATTTTTTAGAGCAAATGCTCTAGGTAAGGGGTGACTTCCCTAATGAAGCCCAGTAGTTTAATTTCTCCTGATAATTACATAGTGCCCTATTTTCTATTCGGCAGACATGACTCCTGTTAAAGCCATTGTAACATTTAAAGATGACATACACGAAAGTTATAGAGAGCAAAAGTTTATATTTAAACATTTCTGCCCTAAATCTAAAATGTTCAGCTCTTTAATAGAACTTCTAATTATTGTATTAAAATCCCAAGACTAGTTGAAAAACTAGTTTTCCAGATGCAGGAATCCTGCTTTACGTACATTTGGCTTGGAAGTGGCTTCTGTCTATTCTGCATTGCCCTTTAGTGGGGAGACCTCTCTTCCTTCTAGGAAATTGACCATCATCATCATCATCAATAGTATCAATATTCCTCATCTGTTTCTGGATTACGTTGTCTGATCATCAAAGGGGAAACAGCAAATTGATTTTTTTAAAAATTTTATTGGGGAACAGTGTGTTTTTCCAGGACCCATCAGCTCCAAGTCAAGAAGTTGTTTTAATCCAGTTGTGGAGGGCGCAACTCAGCGGCCCATGTGGGGATCGAACCGGCAACCTTGGTATTATGAGCACTGTGCTCTAACCAACTTAGCTAACCGGTTGCCCCACAAATTGATTTTTAAACAAAACCAAAGTTTCCATTTTGGCAAGGCTCTCCACCCTCTTAAATCAAAACTTTAGGTGGGTGCTATTCTTTGATTTATATTTCTTCAAATAAATATCAATATAAAACTCCTTTGCAAAGGAATTTTGGACAGTGCTTGGTCTTACAGAAAACATTTGTACAGGTGAAGCTCATAATCTCATTAGTGTTTATCAATACTATTTCACATAATCGAAAGGATGGTTAGTAATTAAAAATGTAAATATGATTGTAGGGGCACTTACAAAGGATCTCAGCAAGAATTGAAAAAAAACATTTCCTTTAAATGATTATATTGTGTAATTTGGAATTTGCATATGTCGATTTGCATAAAGTGTGATAGATATACATATATTGTATGTATACTACAATTTCCCTCCTTAACACTAATACAGGAAAAAATAGAACTAAATGGTTCTTGACTGCTACCGTTTGAGACAAGAACTGCCAATTTACCCCCAGATGAGCCTGTGAGAGTTTAATTGGTGTTATTATCTACTACTAAATCATCTTTAAGGCTCTCTCCTTTCACATTTGGCAAATGTGGCATTCTGGACTGCTCCAATCAAGCCTTTAGGTTGTTATTCCAACCAAACTGGTCCCAGGTAACGGGGAGGGAAAAATATGGTTTGTTGTCTGTTAAAGTTAGCTTTTGTAGAGCATTTTCTAATTTATTAAGTGCTTGTCAAATTATTTTATTTAATCTTCCCGACAAATGTGTGAGGCGGAGACCCCATGCTATATTCCTTATTTCATAGATAGAGGGATCCACGGAGGGATGCAAGGCTCAAAAAGTGTAAATGAATTGCCAGGAATTACAAACAATTGCCAAAGTCAGAATTGGAGCCTAGATATTATGACTCCTATGCCAGTGCCTTTTTGTACAACTTGCTGAGAGGAGGGAAAGCACCACTCCCAGGTTGGAGAACATTAAAATGCATTTGTTATACTCCAAGTTAAACGGCGCATTTCTTTTTAAGCCATCTTAGCCAGACTCCACAACATTTATTGGGGGGATTACTACCTGATTATATTACCTCGCCCTTCCTGAACATGGGAAATTTCTATATCCCCTCATAGATCATTTCACCATCAGAAGATTGGTCTAAATCCATATTTAAAATGCTAGTCAGATGGCATGCCATCTTAAACCAGATTCTCCCAGGCTTTTAGTTACTCCTACATTCTTATAAGGAAATGTGAACCCCTGAATCTATCTCCCTATTTTCTTTCCTCAGTGGATTCCTTACCCATTTAAATAATTCACTGCCTAGCCCCTATTGGATGAGTTTCTACAATATTGCCAGGCCATATGCTAGACCTGAAGAGGGGTTTATATGTCCCATTAGATGACTCTTTTAATTTTACTGCCTGGCTAACGGTGCACAACTATGGCTTTCAATATCCCTGGACAAATGTCTGCCATTAGCTCACATCTGACCATGGCATCGGTATGTTTGTGTGACCATGGCTCGTTACACATGCAGGAACTGTGTAGGGGTATGTAATTTCATTGCTTTTCCCAACTGATTTCTAACTATAATTCAACTATTTCAGTATTCCCCATGTCTTTAAAAATTATTTTCCTCCCCAAAATGTTAAAAGGGAAAGGAAGAATGAATGGACCAAACTAGAATGAATTCTGTAAACATTAAAAGATACTCCAAAGGAGGCGAAAAGTGTTCGTAGGCTGAATTATTTTGAGTCTGGATTTCCTACCTTGCCTTAATGTTGTTGTTGGTTTTTTTTCAGTCCTGTCTCATTTCTTGTATTTAATTATTCCACTGTTTGAAACATTTCACCTCTCACTATGTATTCTATACTACACATACTATAATAAACACTGGCTGTAATCCTAACTTAGGCTTGATTTAAAATAGAAGTACTTAGGAATCTGAGCAAGGGAGAAAAAGCATTCTAACTCGCACAAGCTGCATTCTTTTCTCACGCCTTCTCTGCCTATTGCCCTGGGCTGTAAATTGCATGGTAAAATAACCAGTTTATTTGCTGTTTTCTTGCATTCTACTGAGAAAAGCTACATTGTTGGCAGACTGACAGAAAATTTGTAAATGGAATCCAGTATATTGTATGTATGCTTGGTGAATGTGTTTAATATATAATATTCATGTGATCTATATTTCTTTTTATTTTTTTTCCAATGGGAATCAACAAAAATGTAATGAGTGAGCTTTTTAAACTTAATGGGATGAGCAGAAATACCCTAAGAAAAGCAAGCGGCAATTCTTGCTCTCCCCTCTCCCTAAAAATACAAATAAACCATCACCTAACAACTAAAAACATCTTGTATTTTTAAAAGGAAAAGCAGAGTTTTTAAAAAAGCATTAAAATTCATTTTTTGAACCTGTGCTTAGCTAATACACATATTTAGATGTTTAGAAAATGTTCAAACATTTTCTTACAGACTTGATCTTAATGGGTCTCCTTTTTCTCCTCATCCATGAATTTTTATTACTCTGTGTTTTTGGCCTTGTCTTCTATAAAATGTACCATTTTCACTCACAGCTTCAGACAGCTTTGATGTTCTCAGTATAACATACTGTATGTAGTGTTAGCTGTTTAAAGCTGGAGATCAGATTGTGCATAATAACATATGTAGTTTGGATTGTATAAGCACTACAGGAAGAAGGGGAGACAGGGTCCTCTGTGTACAAATTTCAGATTGCTAGCTCTATGCCTGTTTCGAATGTTAAGCACTCCTAACTAGGCAGTGATGAAATTACGTCTTTCGTGACTGTGACTTCTGAAACTATGAAGACAAAATTTTTTCAACTAAAAATAATGTAAAGATGATGCCAGTGATTAACGTATTTACTTTATGTGTTTTTCTACTTGCTACTTAGGGAGCTCTGAGGATATAGAGGGGAAAAAATGGATTTCATTGTCTTCAAAACCCAATTTAACTATGCTGTTTCATAAAAAAACTTAGTGAATATAGTTTAGAAGAGCCAAAGACAGAATGTAATACAAATTGTCCATTTCATCCCTTATACATTTCACCAGTTATAAAGTCTGAAGTAGGGAATTAGACCAGTCTATTTCTCCAGGATTGTTTCTTTTATATCTCAATATTTCAGATTAGTTAAAACTACTGTGGAGTTTTGTTGTTGTTGTTGTTGTTGTATAGTATCATTATCAATAAAGTTGCTGTCTGGCTTTTTCATCTGTTGAAAGATTGCTAAATTTTATGCATTTCAAGAGAAATTAAATGAAACATACTACCATGTTTTTCAGCGGTGAGACTTTTCAGAGTGAAGAAATGTCAGTGGCTTTTCTAATTTAATTTTATATTTTATTTTAAATATTTATATCTTGCTTTGTTTCAGGAGGACTTCAATGCTGCTGATATGTTTACTGCTCAAATATCAGTGCAGTAATAATCAGGCCTTTGAAACTGGATGAAAAGTCCAGCAAATTTCAGCATCTTTTATTTATGTAGAGCAATTGTGTGGCATTTTGCTTCCTGCTCCTTTTCATAAGAACTTTAAGTATGGACATTCCCCTCCCCGAATATCTTTACATTGGGAAGCTCTGCGTGAGGTTGAAGTTTTTATGGGGGAACTTGTTTAAAACAGTTGTCTTTAAAGGCGGGTTTGCCACAGCAAGGTTAGAGGTTGCCAATAAATCCATTTATAGCAACTTCTGTATTCCCGGTTCCAGACACACCATTGGGGTGACTCGTGCACAAGTCTCGCAGGCCACACAAGGCACAGCAGTCCTGGTTGATCCTTCGGTGACCAAGGTTGGTCTAAAGGTCTTTGGGTGTGGAGTGGCTGCGCCCCCCAGCCCGAATTGGCTGCCTGGGATCCCTAGTCGAAGCCAGCGAAACCGGGACTCCCGAATCAGTAGGCCCTATCCCGGTTTTAGCTCTGTTG
>NW_017731380.1:3114679-3172916 GCF_001890085.2 Hipposideros armiger | reverse complement strand
TGTGTAGTCAAGTAAGGCAGAGAAAATTCAAGACAGACACACAAGTCACCCTAAAGAATCCACCAAAACTTCAGCTTGGTTAATTGCTCCCATATGTCCTCTTCGGTTGTTTTTAAAAAGCAGCAAGCAGGGGAGGTCGGGTCACTTCACTGATTTTAAAGAGATTGAAAAAAAGACTATCACCCATCTTGATCCAGTCCGGGAGTGGCCCAAACTCAGCCTCGAGGGACTAGCCCCCTTGGGGGAAGCTGGGGACCTGGCCGGGAAAGGCAGAGCAGGGAGGCGCCGCGCCTGCACCCCGCGGAAAGTTCGAGCGCCGCGCTCCAGCCGGTCTCGGAGCCGCCGCGGCCCGGGGCGGGGAGGGGCGCAGGAGGCGAGGCCCGGGCGGGCGGGCGCGCGAGAGGAAGGTGCCTTCGGGAACACGCGCAAGGGCGGGGATTCGGGCTGCCAATGAGGCCCCGGTGTGGGCCGTGCGAGGCGGGGGGACGGGCGGGATCGCAGCCTTAGCTGTGGCAGCTGCAGGAGCAGCGGCCGCCTCGGAAGCTGGAGGAGAGGCAGCGGCAGAGCGCCGAGCTGGCTGCGCCCGGAGGCCCAGCCCTGGGGGTGGGGAATCGCGCCGAGGAGCTGGAAACTTTCCCAGCAGGTAACTCCCGCCGCCCTGGCGCCGCAGCGGGCCTCCGTGCGCCCGGGGTACAGCCAGCTGCAGCGGAGCAGAGGGGTGGAGAGGGTCCCGGGGAAGAGAAGAGGGTGATGGGGAGAGTGGAAAGGCATGTGGGAAAGTTTCTGGAGCCTCCCCCACCCCCCGCTGAGCACACCCGGGAGCTTTCCGGGGATAGGCACAGACATGTTGGGCACCCCGGGCCTTGGTCCTGGCGGCTCTGGAGAGTCTGCGCTTTCCCTTCGCCATCTCCTCCTAGCTGTACCGAACCGGCCCCCAGAGGAGCTGGGATTCGAGGGCACCCGGGGCGCGCACCCCCCCGTCTCCCACCCGGCCTCCTCGCCCCTTTTCTCGCCTCCTCTGTAGCCCTCGGGCTTGGCAAGGGCCTGGGCTGCGCCTGGTACCTGGGGCGGGGAGGCGGGGGAGAGGCGCGCCCGGCACCGCGGGGTCCAGGGTGACCCTGGAGTGTAAGGGAGCGCGGGTCGCGAAGTTGCCGGGTGAACTTAAGCCAGAGGAGGGTGATGTCGTAATGCCCCAGTCTGGGCTGAAAGTCGATTGCTGCGCTTCCAAGAACACTGCGATTAGCATATCCATGTTTCTTGGGGGGGGGGCAGGTAGGATTAGATATTGAGGGGGAGCTGAGAAAGACGAGAATTGTATCAAGATTGTGAATTCCCCCTGTTATTTGGAGAGTGGAGAGCGGTCACTTTGTGAGTACTTATGTCAGGGCGCACCGTCTTCCTGAAGGACTTTGGGGTGCAGGCGAACAATGCTGGGGGGTGTGCGGGGCTCCCGGCTTTGGCGCGGCAGCTTTCCGGAAGGCTGGCTAGGAAGGAAGCCCTAGGTATTGTGCGTTGTGTTTGCAGACAGAAATGTCTCTGGACAGGCGTTTTCAAAACTTACTTGACTTATTGTATAAGGCTCCGGGAGGAAATGCGGCGGTGGCCAGGTAGAAATAAGGCGCTGTGGGCAGGGGGTCGGAGGACGCGGGGCTGAGAGACTGTAGTCTTCCCCTCCCAACTCCCTCCAGGCCACTCTTGGTAGCCCTAGATCCCCGTTCCTGAAGTGATGGGACTCGTCTCGGTAGCGCTGTACCCTGTTGGAGTCGGCTCAGAGAGGTTAGGAGGGCACCTTCATCTTGAACTTGACCCGAGCTGCAGCGCGGTCTGAGCGGGTTACAAGGGACAGAGAAGCTGAATCTTCCCGTGGGATGGGCCTCAAGCTCGGGCACGGAAAGGCAGTGCCTGGTTCAAAATCTTTGAGGAAAGGGCTTAGGACCGCTGAGGTCGCTAACTCTGGAAATACCAGACCGCCAGACTGCAGAAGTTAATAATGTGTTTGGAGGGGGTGGGCATGGGAGAGGAAAAGAGAAACCTGGTTAGTTGGTACAGAGAGTTAGTGTTTCTCCGTGGTGGAAATTAAGGGAGCCTGCATCTCTGCCTTCACCAGATCGGCTGCTCTCTCTTTTTTTCCTTCCTGGGTCATCTTTATTCCTGCCAGGCTGGCACTCCTGGAATGGGGGAGGGGAAGGAGAAGAAAGCAGTTGCGAAGGCTCCCTGGCCAGCTTGGAGGTATTTTCATGCCTGGGTTTTAACAGCTGCTTCTTGATTGCTGGGAATGAAAGCATTTATGAGGGACTGAGAGATGCTCATTATAGTAGTAGTCTGAATGTTTTACTCATCTAAGCTCCTTTAAGGATCTCACAAGGGACCTTCCCTAGAGTATGCCATTTTTTGCAAAGTTTGTGTCAGCCAGAATGCTTGGTGATTGTCAGTCAGAATGCATGGTAAACATATCCTGGCGGTATTAAGATGAAAAGTATGCAGGAGAAAAGGAAATACGGTATCTAACATCCTTCAGGACTTCCTCCTAGGGTTGCTCCTGTTACCTGCCAAGTGAACTGGGTCCAGGCTTCCGGACTGTTGTGATTTGACAATAAGGGATGGGAAATAGTGTCATCGATTTTAGTGGAGGCAGGAAAGTCCAGAATTAAGTTTAAAGTCACTTTTCATGGCCCTGTCTTTCAGCTGGGTTGCCACAAACAACTTTTGCGGGGACTTGGAAGCTATGGTTTTCCTGCTTTCTTGGTTTAACCACCAGAATGTCCAAATTATCATAATTTGTGTCCACGGTGGAACTAAAACATAACTGATTCATAGTCAGCCCTTTTCTGCTTCCCATAACAGCCGGTAGAAAAAAGAACATTTTGTCTCTTTAACCACACACAATTTCTTTGGTGCCATAGTGGGTTTTTGACACTGGGTGATTGAGGGCACAATTTTAAAGTCAATGGAATTGTCTCCATTAAGTGTCCTTTTAAAAGGCGACATTCCCTTCTAAATTTCTGATTAATTCTTTATCTCCCGGCGAACATTAAAACCAGTATCCCTGGGCTGGTAGAACATAATCCATATTATAATGATGCCTGCCCACGTAGCTGGAGGTTAATGTTATGTCAATGTTTCCATTAGACATTTCTAACCCAATTGTGAAGGTTTTGTCTGGGTTTGGTTAAAAGTAGGCTATGAGTCTCATAGCTACAGAAATGGCTTTATTTTTATCTTTCTGCTGAAAAGTTTAGTTTAAGTTTTAAGTTACGGAAGTAAAGTTTCCAAAAGCAAAATAATGCAGAGGATTTATACAGATATGTAGATGTGCCTCTACTGAATGATGGGGTTACATCCCGATAAGCCCAACATAAGTTGAAAATATCACAAGTCAAAAATTCATGTAATACTCCTAACCTACCAAGCATGAACATCATAGCTTAGCCTAGCCTACCTTAAATATGCTAGGAACACTTACATTAGCCTACAGTTGGGCAAAATCATCTAACAAAAAGCCTATTTTATAATAAATTGCTGCATAGCTCATGTAATTTATTATGTGTATCACTTTCACACCATCATAAAATCCACAAAATTGTATCAAACCAATATAAGACTGGGACCGTGTATGGGTTCATGTCTGTTTGTATATCTGTCATCTATCTATGTAGCTAGCTATCTACCCTGGGGAGGGATTTGATTTAACCCTAGGATAGTTTTGTTTTGAACTGTCTAAATACATATTTCATTGGTGGAAAAACTAGAATCTCTGCCCAAGCCTCCTCCCCACCCCCCACCAGTTGACTGTACAGAGCTCTTAAGCCTTTCTGGACCTTGGTTTTCTCATTGTTATCATCCCTAAAATGCAATTACCTTTCAAAACTAAAGTTCTGTGACTCTCCAGGGGTTTGAGAAATGCAGGCATCCTGGATTCAGTGCTTTAATATTAGCACAGTACTTTGGGCTTTGTAAAGGGCTTCACTTACATATTTTATCCCTGAACCCTCAGTTAAGTAGACTGAAGTGGGACAATTTAGATCAATTTGCTCAATATCATCTATAAATGGTGGAGTTGAACTTGAACCTAGGTCTTTTGTTTGCCCCTATTCCTCCCCTGTGCCTCTCTTTATTCAGGGTGTCCACCTGTGAATTGGCTAAAACCTGACAGACTAACGTTAATATGTTGTGGTTTCCTACAGTTCTTCATTTATGGGTTATTCTGGTTTTAGAACCCCAGGGTTGTTAACTACGCTTTAATGTCAGATTAAACACAGTTCACTAATAATGGTAATAAAACTTGCTCCCATAAGAGAGTTCAGGAATACACATATCTCAAACTAATCATTTGTTTATTCTCAACTTCTATTTTATTACGTCAGCTTCAGGGTAAAGTGTGATTTATAATCTGGACCAGCACTCCAGACAGCATTCTTAAGGAAATCACTTCTCAAATTTGTACGTCTTTTTTAAAAATAAGAAATATACATATCATTTGCCTTTCATTTTGTTATCTTTTGGCTTAATTTACAAAGCCTGGATGAATGTCTCTATTTTGGTGTCATTCTTCTTAGGCTCTTTTTACTGATGTCTGCATAAACCCGATATTGCAACACTTGGTGGGCTAAATAAATTCTTCCCTTGTCGTACTATTGATTTAATGGTAAAGAAGTAGCAGGTTGCAGGTGAACCATTTTCACTAAATGTTTGCAGGGTGCTAAATGTTTGTCCTGTGTTCTGCTTGCCAACTTAAGAGCACTGACTACAACTTGACCCTCATATGGAAGCTGGTATGGATTTTCTTTAAAAGGTTCTAAATAAAATTATGTGCCAAACTGTAGGCCCTTTTATGTCTGAGCAGACCATCCATTTTCAGCTTTTTAAACTTCTAAGAATGTCTTTTCAAAATATTAAGCACTGGTGTCTCAACCACATGAAGAGGATGTGTCAATCAGTACCGACTGACTGATGGTAACGGTTGCCATTCCTTCCTCTGTGTGTGAGGAAAGAGAGATTCATGGAGCAGTATTTGCTAATGAAGTTAGGACGCTTTGTTATCAGTGTACCAGAAAGAGAAAAGAGCAGCAGAGCTGAAGAATGACTTCCGGTTTTTTATTATCAGGAGAGTGGATTTTGAATGACAAGAGGACTTTTGGTAAAGAAGGCCATGGGGAACATTATCTTGAGAGTGAAAGGGGTTCTGGTTTGGCTGGCTGTGTCACTGATGGTGATTACCCTTGTAGGGTAGATGTTTTCTTTAGGGCCTCCTGCAGGTATGTGTGATCAAGGAGAATATTGTGGAAAGAAGAAGCCCATAGGCAAGAATATCAAGCACAAGAAAAGTCTTGCAGAGGGATGGCATCGTCCCTGGATTTTAGCATAGATTTGCCACTACCATGGGGGAAGTTTAGTAAAAATCTTCCAGCCACAGTTGTGTATAGATGTGAACCCAGGATGTTCACCCATGGAGCCCAGAGCCACGATGACTCACCACCTTCCCTGCCCCACCCCAGCACACCTAGGGTTACTTGTGGATCGAGAACAGTGGCTTGGGGTGGGGTGGGGCTATGACCTTTCCATGCATATGTAGTCATGCAAAAACAGGGTCCTATATTATCTGTGCTTCTGAAGAAATATGAAAAAGATTCGATGTACAAGGGTGCATATAATGTATTTACACAGTTTAGAGTACAGTATATCCTTACGTAATGTGCTTTTTTCCCTGTCCTATCAGTGCATTCTTCTTTGGCACTATTCTAATTGCTGTTTAGTAAATCTGCTACATACATTACCATAATTTATTTAGCCAGTCCATTTTTACATTTAAATGTGTCGGAGAGAAATATCTCTTAGGCTCTCACAGCCCTTTGGCTCAGATGTGATTTCCTCATCATTAAATCACAGGCCCAGCACAGCACCCAGCACACAGAGGCACCTGGCTGCTGGTAGCTTCATAACCTCACATCATCAAGAAACCGACTCTTTGCTCTTAGTTCCAATTTGGGAAGACCCTGGAGAGAACCCGATTGGCTTGATGCCAACCAAAGGAGGACTATGGTTGGCAGTCCTGGTTAGACCCACAAGATGTGACTGTGAGGAGACAAGACGTCCCACAAAGAGGGGGGTTCTTTTTAATGGAAGAGGAGCTTTTTAAAGGAGCTGGGTAAACAAAATACAGGATGTTTCTATTGCAGGATATGTTTTCCAAAGTGGTATTGCTGGTGGTAACAACATACCAGTATGCCAAAGGGTATGGACATTTTCAATGTTTCTGTGTCGTACACTCCATAGTGTTGTGCGTAGTAGATGTTTTCACATTGTGTGGGGATTTGAATTGCTGCATTTACAGGCACTAGTGTAACAGAGTATTGAATTACTGCAAAAAACTCGGGAGGTGATCATTATTCCCATGTAACCCATTATGCATGCCTCTTTCTGCCATGCTTTGTTCTAAATTACTTGGGATTAGTAACATCAATTATTAATATTTACTGAGTGCTTGCTGACTCTGATATTTGAATTTAAAAAACATCCGTGGAAATGAAACTGCGTCCTGTTTTCTTGCTCCATTTTTCTACATACATAGAGTGTTATGGCAGGGATGGTTTGTTGCCCATACCACGGCATTCCCCATCCTGCTCCCCTTTACTTCATGTGGCTTAAACTAACAACTGTTTATTTGCTTGGGATTCAGAAACTGGAGCTGGGCTCAGCTAGATGGTTCTTCTGCCTGTGCCTAGGCTCACTCATGCTCTGGTGGTTACATGATTTACTGAGTGGGTCACTGTTGTAATAATTTACCACCTTACTTGATAACATGAAGTTCGTTTTCCACTGCTCATGTACTTCAGAGTAAGTTGGGTGTGTCCGCTGCCCCAGGGAGTGAATCTTGATTAAAGCACTTCAACTTTAGTAATGGCATTACTGTTTCTGGTGACTGGTTACTGACTAGATATGTGATACTATTGGTTCCCACTGTGTTGGGAACCTAAGGTTGTCAGCAACATAGAACAGAGGTTGACAGTCTGAGGCTCACAGAGTACAAATGTGGAAGGTGCCTAAGACCACAATGACTTTTTTCGCTGCTGAATTAACCAACCCTAGAACCACTGTGACTCAGAACTTCTCATGTGAGAAAAAAAGTTTTATTATTGCTTGAGACAGTGATCTCCAAAGTGGAGTGTGCTAGATCATCCAATACGAGAGGAAGAAAATATTAAAACTTTATCTAGACAAAAACTAAGCTTTGTTAGTATTTAATAGATGGGCAGACATTGGTTGGTATATATGAAAGTCTCCTGTCACTTAGATAATTTGAGGTCACTCGAGGGAAGAGTGGGCATTATACAACCTGGTGGAATTGACAATAGTACCCTCATTCTTATTCTTGCCTTTGGAGGACTCTATCCATGTAAATGGATTTATGGATTATATTACCAACGTCCGTAAAATCGGCAGCACATGGCTTAAACAGATTCTTGCAAAGAAAGTGTAATGAAATAATGTAAGTATATAGGAACAAGAAAATGTCTCACTTGGAGATTAGGAAATGAATTTTAAATCAAATTAATAAGTTGGTACAAAAATTGTGTATGGATTTGTATTAATAAATTAAAACAATCACACTGAATCATTCTCATCCTTTAAACTTTTTTAAATCAATTAAAAATTTTTTTAATTACAGTTGATATTAAGTTTTATTTTATATTAATTTCAGGTGTACAGCATAGTGGTTAGATACCTAGGGTTACTTGTATAACCCTATTTATATAATTTAACCCTATTTTATTTGTATATATAGTTATATGTATATTTATATGTATAACCCCATTTATATAAATTTATATAATTTAAGAAGTGATCCCCCTAATAAGTCTAGTACCCACCTGGCACTATACGTAGTTATTATAACATTATTGACTATATTCTCTATGCTGGGTTTTACATCCCCATGACTATTTTGTACCTACAATTTGTACTTCTTTGCTTTTTTCACCTAGCCCCTCAACGCTCCTTTCATCTGGCAACCATCAGTTCTCTGTATCTTTGAGTCTGTTTCTGTTTTGTTCATTTATTTTGTTCTTTAGATTCCACATATAAATGAGATTATATGGCATTTGCCTTTCTCTGTCTTACTTCATTTAGCTGTAATACTTTCTAGGTCCATCTATATTGTTGCAAATGGTAAGATTTCTTTTTTTATGACCGAGTAATATTCCATTGTATAAACGTACCACATCTTCTTTATCCATTTGTCTGTTGATGCAGACTTGGGTTGGTTCTATATTATGGCTATTGTCAATAGCGTTTCAGGGAACAAAGGGGTGCATATATCTTTCTGAATTAGTGTTTTGTATTTTTTCAGATAAATACCCAGAAGTGGAATTGTTTGGCCATAAAGTGCGTTAAAAAGTTTTCAATGAACTTTTATAATGTACTCACTTCATTAGTATAGATGTGTAATTCATAACTCTAGTGTTTTAATTATGTGTAAGTTATATACATCTTATAGCATATTGGGGGTACATGTTTAATTTTTTAGTGCTCGGGCTGCATGAGCAAAACGGTTTTGAGATCACAGCTTAAGTCATTTATAATCACTTAGTTTTTGTTATTTGCAGCTGAAAAGACCATAGCTGATGCAAGGACAGATAAGAGCAGTGGCTGTCCCCCTTTTAGTCATAGCTTTCAAGACTCTTGATGATATGGTCCGTAACTTTCTTTTCCAGACCCAGTTGTTCTCTCTGTGCCTCTGCAAATGCCACTGAGCTCCTGCCCATTCTATAACTGTCACATACCGTGTGTCAATTTTGCCTCTGAGGAGACTGTTCTCCCCTCCCCCACCACTGAAATTTTAATTGTCCTTCAAAGTCTAGTTCAAATAAATAGTGCTTTCTCATTAACATTTTTCTGATTCCCCCCTTCTGCATTTAAATGGTTCCTAATACTTAACCCCCCTAGCACATTGAATGTACATTCATTATAATGTTTTGCTCTTTTTGCCTTTTATTATTAAGTTGTTCACCTCTTTGCTTTGCCTGTGGGTTGTAGGCTTCTTGATGGTAGGGGTCCTGTCTTGTCTTGGTCATTTTTGTTTTAATTGCTTGTTTGCCCTTCTGAGAGAAAGGGAGGCAGACAGAGAACCCACAGCTGTTAAACATGACTCTGTGCCAGTTACTCTGTGTGTGTGTGTGTGTGTGTGTGTGTGTGTGTGTGTGTGTGTGTGTGTGTGTGTGTGTGTGTGTGTGTGTGTGTGTTTCTCACCTCCAGTCCTTGACTGCCTTAGGAGGTAGAGAGCTTCGTGTCCATATAAGGGATGGGAGGGCAAGGAGCACACATGGCCAAGACAGGAGGATTCAGGATCCAAACCTGGGTGGTGTTTATTCCAAGGCTGTTTGGTCTGCCCTCACATGTGTTGCCTACAGTTACACATTGTCCTTTTTTCACATGGGAACACTGACATGGGTGAAAATTGGAAGCTCCTTGGGATAATGGTGCAAAAACATTACTGGACATTCCTAGGCAGGTGCAGTGTGTTCAAAGGAGAGTCTTCTGTCCTTGTGGAGTGACAGGAAAAGCCTGGAGAATGAGATCTGTGAAGATCTAAATGCCCTTGGACAGTTAGCTGTCTGCAAGTACCGCCAAGCACAGTCTTGGGAGATAGGCCCCTGTGGTGGGGTCTGGCTTGAGCACCCTGTCGGGAGAAGGGAGTATCCCTGTTGCACTCCACATCGCTCAGCTGAATCAAATTATTTATGCTGATATTTTCTCCATGGTAAAGATAATTGAGGGTTGACAAGTTGTCGGCTTTCAAGTTGAGCCATGTTAAATATATGTTATCATGATGGAAAACAGACATCTCTCCAGGGTTTTAAGGGTCAAATGACAGAATGTATATGAAAGGGTTTTGAATGTAAATTGCCTCCCAGATGCAAGGGAGACATCAAATTTGATTGTTTCCTTGTAGCAGTGACTTGTAGTTCAGGTTTCTTTGTTAGCCATTTTTGTCTTCTTTTAAGAGTATTTCCAAAGTTTTAAAGTGTTGAGATTTTTAGATGGCCTAGGATGCAGTTTTTTTCAAACAACAACAAGAACAACAAAAAAGAAACCAAAAACCCAACCGGATATTAGTTGAAAGCTTGCTATAAAACTTTTAGCCATGGAGTAAGTAGAATGTGTGATAAGGTGAATCTGTCTTGGGATCTAGTTTTTCAAGTACCCGAAGGACCCATTTATAAAAATGGAAACACTTCTGGTACATAAAGATGGAACTACGGAGAATTTGAGGTAAATTACTGGAAACCCTTAAGTACCACCTGAAAGACTATCATAGAGTTTTGATTTCAAAACTTTTTGTTTTGTGTTTTGTTACGATGAAGTCAGTAACTTATTTTGCGGAGTCTTTGGAGAGGGCTTGGGGAAGCCTTTGAAAAATCTCAAGGTTTTGAAAGTGGAAACTAGGTGTGGTTTGACAACTTGGATGAATTTGAAATCTATTCCATTGTAGATTTCCAAGAAAGTGGATCTGAATAAGTAAAATTTAACTGCACTTGAAGGAAATTTTGCAGTGGCATTTTCATATTATAGTAAGAGCCTGACTTCAAATTAAAACATGTTAACTTATAGAGTAAGCATCTACTTATTTATAGATGCAAAAGACAGACAAAGTGAGGGGCACCTAAGTTGTAAATAGATACAGTTGTGAATTTTTTATGATTCAGAGTTCTTGAAGCATGTATGTGACATAGAGAGCCTTACCTCTCAGAGTGACTTATCAAGATAAAGCAATAATTCCAAAAATGGGTTCCATGGCAAACTGATTATCAGGAAATTAATAGATGTCATGAAGGAAAAGTTCTGTGTTCAAATAAAAGTGGCAAAATCTGGGCTAAGCCAAGTAAAACAGGTAATTTTGCTTTTAATTACAGGACTTTTGAGCATAATTATTTCTGATGTTCATTCTGAATCTCTTTGAAGGGAAACAGGGTATTTATTATTTCCCAAATGCATTGAACTGCAGAAACGTTTTTGGAAAACATCTTTGGGCCTGAGAACAATGTAAGGTTGTTTAATTTGCTGAAATAGTTTAAAGGAAATCCCATCATATAATTTCACCTGACAAACTTAAGTATGCATCTCTAACTAAGGACGTAAGAAAAAAAATCACTAATTATCACTTTTAATAATATTAACAGTAATTTCTTAATATCATCGATTAATAGTTGCCCCCAAATGTCTTTTGTCACCATTTTTGTTTTTTGGAACAAGGATTCAATCAAGCTTCACATAGTGCACTGTGGGTTATTGTTTTTGTTCCTTTAGTCTTTCTAAAAGTAGAAAAAGACTAGCTCAACACCCGCCCCCCCACCCTCTTGACTTTTAGAAGAGAATTGATATGATGTCCCATATTTTGAGTTTGTGTCTTTATGATGTTGTTTACCTTGTCCCTTTGTCTCCTGTATTTCCTATAAACTAGACGTTAGCTCTAAAGGCATGTTTAGATTATTCAGGTTAAATATTTTTGGCAAGAAAAGGTCCTAGACTAGGCTTTTCCCCCTCTCCTCTGACTTGGAAGAGGCATTAATTTAGCAAATCATAAGTACCTTTTTTTAATATAAAGAAATAATGGCTTAGCATATGTTTGGAAATTAATTCTATTAGTATATCAAGGGGATGCAAGTTTAATTTATCCCACTTGTGGCTGGAACATGGTGGTATTTTGAATAGTTGGCCTGGTTAAATGGATATACATTTTCAGTATATTTTAAGACTATAAGCCACATACCTCTTGGGTAAAATGGCTTGGGTGTTAAACATTCTTAGTGGTTGAATTTGATTCAGAGTGACAGGGTACCTGAATTGTAATGGTAAAACACTATTCCATAAAGATTTATTTCTAAGCACATTAATTTAGGAATATGCATTAATTCTACTTGTATTTCTTAAGTTTTAACAGAATATTGCTTCTGATAAATGCTTATGCTAATTTGAAATATACCCATAAATCTAAGTACACCCTCAGGGTAATAATTTCTTTTTAAAAACTTTTTTATTTTTCATTTACAGTTGACACACAATATTATATTAGTTTCAGGTGTACAACATAATCATTGAGCATTTATATAACTTATGAAGTGACTCAGGGTGATAATTTCATATGTATGTTGTTTTGGAAACTCAAGACGTGTAAATAAAAGCTCCTGTCATAGCTGACTTTGCTAACTTAATTTGCTATTTAATTTTTTCCCCCTTGATATCTGTCCAATTGCTTGTTGTATGTCTGGGGAAAAAAATAAACTTAAAGCAATTTTGTGAGTCTTAATGAAGAATAGCATGGTATGTATAAAGTAGCTTTGTGTGATGAATGGTAGCTATCATGGGCAGTTCCCAGCACATTCCTACATTTATTTTAATCCCTTAACAGGCAAGAATACTGTTTTATACATTAAAAATTGCCTGTTTTGAGTAATAAGGTGCCTTGGGTAGAATCGGTACTTTGTAACTAGAGTAGTACACTAAAAATATATACACACACTCCTTTTTTCTCCTCCCCTTTTAAAAATACAAATATATAGAACATAGTGAAAAAAAGCATGCTCTTTGAAGCCAGATGGACTGTGGTTTTTGTGGGTAGCTCTGCGCAGTTTACTAGGTCTCTGTTTCTTTGTCTGTAAAATGGGGTAGTAATTCTAGTTTCACAGGGTTTTTGTCAAGACTAAAGGTGAGAACCTATATAAATCCCTGCGCACCATGCCTGGCTCATAGGTGGCAAAAACAGGCACTCTTCTCCTTTTAACCATATTTCAAAATTCAACGTTCTGGATCAGTAGTTGAATGGACATTTTTGTTTGTTCTGAGTATTTTTGAAACTGCTAATTTTAAGGTACTTATTACCGAAGTCCAGATAAGACCTTGATTTCAAGATAATCTGTATAGTTAGTTGCTTGTATTAAAACAATCAGATTTTATATGAAATGTTTTGCACAAATAAAGTGGGACAGTTTTAGATGGTCACTGATAGAGGAAAAAGAACCAGAGAAAAAAGGACATTTTATTATTGGCATGAGGATATTGCCAACGAACTGTCTGGTTTTAATGAAAATCAGTATTTTAATAATCCATTGATTTAATAAGTCTGTGAGAACATGAGACTCCACAGACTTCCGTAGAGTTTCGTTTGCGTGTGGTTTAGAACCTTTAACTTTTTTATTTAGATGGAGTAATTCCATCACCCTGCGCTTGTCATACATGTGTATTTATGAATGGGGCTGTCGCCAACCAGGAGATCAGGCTCCCTACAGAGGAGGGGAGTCAGTGCTCGCCCCACAGGGGCTGCCGTCCTCAGGGCGGAGGAGGAGGGGACCATTCTCCTTACTGGCTGTGTGCCTGTTCAAGACTCGCGCAGAGGGAGAATTAATATATCCTGAGTTTTGAACAGGAGACGTCAAGGAACAGTTTGGAGGCTGCTTAAAGAGACATTTATGGGCCCATTCTTCTTGGCATTGATGGGTAAAACCAAGAAGCGTTCCCCTCTGTCAGCTGTCTCCAAGTGTTGGGGTCTTTGGTTCAGTTCATGGCTTGTACCAGAAAAGTTCTCAGGGAGACAAGGGCTCACACTGCTCTCTGTCCGTGTAGCACCTATTTTCTGAGAATGAACTTGAGTTCAGCTGCACTTGAGCTTTTTACACTTTTCCCCTACCAGTAAGCAACAGTTTGTTTATCCCTTTCGTTCTGAAATGTTTTGTTTACCCAAGAGGGACCCCTTAAACGGTCCAGCTCCACATACCAGAAGTCAAGCCAGAAGGAATCAAGGTGTGTGATTTCCCCCTTCCATCATGGAAAAGTAAGGAGATACCATTTCTAGAGGGATAGTGATTGCATTCTGAAAATTCCGGTGGAAGTTTTAAAGACATTTCACCTTCAAGAAGGGCTTCGTTTTTGCTTCCTTCATTAAGAGCAGTCTTGTATAATATCCTTATGAGTTTTAGAAGTAAAAAGTTACCATGAAGGTGTTAACTGTTTGACAAATTAGAAACTGTTTTCATTTGTCAAAGGGTGGTGGAAGTCTTGCATTAATTTTTCCAACAAATATTTCTTGAGGGCTGTCATTGTGCCCTTCTGAGTTTGAGGCCAGCTCTGTGTCTCAGCCTGAGGAGACAAGTGCATGCGTAGTACACATGTTAGAGAGACACATGTGCGGCAGGAGAGTAGAGGAGGAAGGGGAGGAGGAGGAGGAGGAGGAAGAGGAAGAGGAAGGAGAGGAGGAGTTGGGGGCTGGGAGGGCTTCAGGGAGGAGCCCTTTGCCAGGTAAGGAAGAGGGTGAGGGGCTTGCTGTGAAGGGAGCACCATGAACAGGGGCCAGGAGGCATGAAAACACAAGTCATATTTGGGGTGTTGTTACTAGAACAGATGGTGCTTGGCATTTGGGTGCAGTGGCAGGGAGGAGAGAGCCAGATTGCAGAAGGCCCTGCGTGCCAGGCTAAGAAGTATGGATTTGATCCTATAAAGCAAACGATAGCTGTCAAAGGTTTTAAAGCGGGGAGATGATGTAATCAGAGTTGTGTGTTGGAGAAAAAGCGTTGGCAGTGGTGGTGCAGAGATTGGCTTGGGGACAGATGGGCGGCAGGGCTCTCTGCTATGAGGCTTTTGAAGTAGGTCAGGTGAGAGATGATGTTTGAGCCTGAGTTAGTGGGAGGAAGGGAACTAGTGTTCGTTGAATACCTTTTAGTGTGCATTAGCTCATGTAATCTAAGCAAAACACTTTTCATAGAGTGCTGTTGTCATCATCCTCAGTTTGCAGAGAAGGAAACGGGCTCACAGTAACCTGGGTCAGCCAAGATTTGAACTCAGGTTGACAGTCCTGTGCTTTTAGAACACCATGCACTTAGAACAGAGAACCCAAGGAAGGCTGTGCATGGGAGATGATTTTTGAGGTGGAATGGAAGCTTCTTCCAGAGCAGAAAGGAATACAGCAGGTCCTCAAAAAACATGGCTTTGTTCAAGGTTGTTTCATTATCACCCTGATATGATGCAGTGAGATGCTCTAGGAACTTAACTCTTGTTTACATCCATTAGCCTATGGTAAAACTGGTTTCCACATACCTTGTTTCGCTCAAAGTCACAGAACCTATGGATGATGTTAAGCGAGGACTTACTGTACTTGGCAGCTGACTGGAGGTAGAGAGCAATGGCTGTTTCCAGGTGGGGCAGCAAGGTGTGGACTATGAATGATACAAGTCACTGAGAACTCTTTCAGGAGGGGAGAGGCAAGGTTAAGAGCCCCCCCTGGGACACCCATTTGGAAATGCCAAGGCACTTGGAAATTTGGTTCTTAGAGCAGCATCCGGCTTCCCTGTAGAAACTTCTTGAAGTCCTCTGGGTAGGCTTGGGGTAGAACTTCTGTAGGAGGGGACGAGTAACTAGCCCCTTTCCCCGTAGCCCCTAGTCCTAAATAGTATTGCATATCAGAATTACCTGGGGCACTTACTCTGAATGCACATTTCTAGGCCCTGCCCATAGGAGTGGTTTAGTGGGTCTGGAGTGGGTTTTGGCAATCTGCATTTATATCAAGACCCTGGGTTGAGCGAGGCAGGTTACAACAGGTTCATACTTTTGAGAATGCATGACTCTGAATGGCCCAGGCTGTCTTTTAATTGCACTTCTTTCAGGGAGCTTTGGATAGCTTCTTAAACAATATGATGTTGACCTCTGGTAAAAAGCAACACCTAGGAAAATTGCTTGTTTTTAGGAATTTATATACATTCATACATAATTCTGCCAAGGATGCTTTTTAGTTATTTGGATTAATCCTCCAAAGTAGGAAGTCCTAAAAATTAGGTTTGTTTTTGCATTTTAAGTGGACCTTTGGCAAGAGGTTTCTAGTGAAATTAGACTCTTGTGTATTTTTCTTGCATATGAAAAAGAGGTTGAAGGAGGGAACCTAGGATATGGGGAATGAGGAGTAATAATACCCTGGGGTCCTTGGTTTGCCCAAGAATGGCCTAGGTATCACCGATTAAAAGGCACTGAATGGGCACCTGATGTACAACATGGTGACTCTAATTAGCAATACTACATTATATATTTGAAAGTTAAGAAAGTAGAACTTAAATGTTATTAACACACACACACACACACACACACACACAAATGTAATTATGTGATGGGAATGATGATGGATGGGATGGTTATAACCTAACTGTGGTAATCATTTTGCAATATATACATGTATCAAATCATCACGTTGTATACCTTAAACTTAGATATGTTATATGTCAATCATAGCTCAATAAAGCCAGAAAAAAGTCACATAAAAGTACTCAACTCTTTGAAATCTGGGTTTTAAACCCAATCAACCAACCAGTTATTAGACCATTTGCTTGTTATTAGTCATGATTCCAGCCTAGGTTCCTTTCCCCTTCTTCTCTGTCAGTTGTGTCTTTTTAAAATTGAGATATAATTGACATGTAACATTATATTAGTTCCAGGTGTACAAGATAATGGTTCTATATTTGTATATATTGCCAAATGATCACCACGATAAGTCTAGTTAACATCCATCACCACACAGTTATAAATGGTTTTTTGCCCTGTGATGAGAGCTTGTAAGATTTACTTTCTAAGCAACTTGCAAGTATACAGTACATTATTATTAACAGTAGTCACCATGCTGTACATTATGTTCCCAGGACTTATTTTATAACTGGAAGTTTGTACCTTTTGACCCTCTGCATCCATTTTGCTCCCCCCCCCCCACACACACAAGTTGTGTCTTTCTTGAGTGAGTGGAGGCTTTAAAGCCAGACAGACTAGGTTCAGGTCCCAATTCAGTCCCTTAGTCTCTGTGTGACCTGGGCCGGTTACCCAGTCTCCCTGAGCTTGTTTTCTGTGACTTTGGAAGGTGGGTTCTTTTGGGAATTGAGTGACATAAAGTCAAAACACATAGACCTAAACCTAGCCACCCTCCCTTAACCTTGGGAGGGAGGGTGAGGCCTAGAAATGTGCCTCATTCCACCAGCTTAGTGCCTACTAATTCCAGGCAGCGGCGTATTCTGGCCAACTGTGCTGGCCGACTGTGCAGTGCGTCTCTTTATTGCCATTACCTACCTGATTCTACCTTCCCTCCAGAATTAGGAGGCATTCCTATTTGGTTGTGGCTGATAATGGCAAACAAAGGTGTTTTTTTGGTTTTTGTTTTCAGCCTAGGTGTTTTTTTTTTGTTGGTGCCTGGTTACCGTTGGGATATTTTTTGCTTCTTTGTCTCTCCTAGTGAACAAGGTTTGGGTTCATTAACTGCATGCTGCTGATTAGTTCATTTTTCTCATGTGTGGGAGGGGGAAGCGGCTTCCTCTTGTTTTCCCTCCTTTGCTAAATGCCTTTCTACTTCCTCTGTCAATCCCTAGCCCCCTTTCCTTAGTCCCTGTCCTGGTGGAGGGACAGGAGGAGGTCCGCTTGCCCTTTGGTAGGTTTGCCCAGTCACTGCAGAGAAACCAGGTGAGCCCTTACTTAGTGCCAGAGCCTTTTCTTAAATGATCTAATTTCATTCTCTTAAAGGCCTTAAGAGGAAGCAGGCATTCTTACTCGCTGTACCCAGTTCGCACATGAAGGTTCGTGTCGGGCCCCAGGTCTCATAGCAGGTTAACAGGACCCTCTACCTACTCCTGCCCTGCTGCCCTTCTGTCCTGCCCCTTGCCCACTGATAGGTGTCTTCTGGGTGGCTGTCTGTGCAGAATTGGTCCACTTGGAATTCCTTTAAGGGTGCTGGCCCAAAGGTCAGCTTTAGTGAGTGGTCTGGGGCCTGGAGGTGCTGTGGAGTTGGGGAGTGGGGAGAGGAACTTGGGGTGTAACTGACAGTGTTCAGAGGGAGAGCAGGCTGGTGGGATTAAGCAGGAATCCTGCAGTTGCTTCAGACTGTTTGTTGCCTTTTTATTTTGACTGGCTCCTGAAAGACTCTGCCTGGGTATATTCATAACCTTCTTTTTGGTTTTCTGCCATTTTAGTCCTACGTTCTAGGTTGCTTGTGACTAGCTTTTTTTTTTTTTTGAGGGGAGATGATAGTGCCTTTAGATTATCCACGATAATTATGATGTCCTATCCTTCAGGACTGTGGATGTGAACTCTTCACATAACTTTCAGCATCAAAACATGTAGGCGAACAGCCTAATGGAAAGAGCAATGATTGTGGAGTAGAGTAGACTCGGTTTCAGATTTCTGCTCTCCCTTAATGCCCTTGGACAAGTTTCTTAACTTCAGGGCCTCACTTTCTTCATCCGTTAAATGGGGATCATTGTACTCTGTGAGAGAGAAAGTTCGTACAGTACATCTGGAGTAGGGCTTGACACCTAATAGGTGTTGGTAAGTGTCCTTATTCATTTTCGTTCAATTCAGTGGGTATTAAATATATTTCGTGTGCCAGACTTTGGACTAAATTCTGGCAGTCACAAAGATTAGTAAGATGTAGTTTCTGTCCTGGAGGAACTTAAAAATCTGGTGGTCAGGGCTGATGCATACAAATTCATCATAAGGGGGTTAAGTGCCAAGGACCTAGGCTGTGGCAGGAGCTGAGCCCAGGAGCATGTCCTCTGTCCTGAGGATTGGGAGATCCTTTCCTTCCAGAAGGTTATACCTGAACCCTCTTCTTGCAGGATTGAATAAGAATTAACCAAGCAAAGGAAAGTGGGATGGGTTGTAGCCAAAGCAACAGCATGAGCAATGGATTGAGTATTTAGGAGAACTATCCCCAGCCTGCGTTTGGCTGGAAGCAGGGCATGCTGGGAAATGAGTCCAGAAAGCCTAGTATCTGTGGGGGTGCTGGTGGGCCTGGTGGGCCTTGCTGAAGAACTTAGAAGATGTACAATTTGCTAGTTTGGAAATATCAAAATGTAAGGAAAAATAATTCTATAAATAGTGTTAATAGCATTGTCAGACATTTTTATAGCATGCACTCTGATTAAATAAATTTTGTGTCCATACAACAGAGTGATCTGCCGATATCAAAAGAATGAGGTAGGTTTATATGTGCTCTTAAGGAAAGAACTTCCAAGAATATTATTAAATGAAAAAAATACATGCATAGAGTATCTTTGGAAGCATATATAAGAAACTACTTATGGTAATTGCCTCTGAGAGGGATATGGGAGTCTGGGATAGATCACAGTCTTGCATTTTACTGCAGACCCTTTTGTGCTGTTTGGCCATTTTTCACATGCATGCATTTCTTTAAAAAAAAATACTGTAGAGAAATGACTAATGTTGTACATTATCAGGTGAGCCGGAAACGAAGCAGCAAAGTGTAAAAATAACTTGTGCTACTGCACTGTAATGCTGTTATGCAGAATGCTAGATTATTTCACAATAATACCATTCATGGGGGGTTTAGAGTTTCCCACCTTCACATACATAATTTCAGTCAGAATTAATCACTTCCATCTGTGCTTTGGGCAATTAAAATATTTTAGGAATTATAAATGTTAAATGATGGTTTATACAGTTTGGAAAGGAAAAAAAAGAATGGTATCATTTAATACAACATCCATGATCTAATTACCTTCCATTCTTTGCATATCCCCTTGTACAAAATATAATTGTCACTAAAATATACATTTATTTATAGGTTTTTCTGTTTAATATGATTTCATGCATTTTCCCAGGTGTTGCATCGTTTTTCTTATCTTTTTGAATAGCTGCAATTTCGTAGAATGCCATGATTCCCTTACCTATAGCCCCTTTGAATCACTCATGTTCATGTGCTTCCTGTTATAGCTGTTTGGCTTTCTGGGTTGATGTTCATCTCTTCCTAGACCCTTGGGACAGGGTGGCCTCTTTGTCACCAGAGTGCAGGTCACAGGGAAATGGCTCAGTAAGTAATTTTGAAGGCATGGATGTTCCTTTGGGGCTTTACAGCAGCGTTTTAAAGTAGAGATGGTAGATAGGGGCTCTTTTTAGCCAAGGAAAGAGATTCAGGTTAAGCAGTCTTCCCAAGGTCACACAGCAGGTACCTGTAAGGGGCTGAACTCAACCTTGAATTCAGTTTTACGCTATTCTTGAAATCAGAATTTTTGGTAGGTTTTGCTGGGGAAAGAGATGGCTGGATTTCATTTAGAGTCAAGTGAATAGGATTTTGACATTTTAGTGAAATTTAATTGTTCCAGAGTATGTAGAATCTGCTGATGGGTGAATTGGGTTCAAACCTCACAGCATCTTTGACAATGACCCGTTGTCTGACCTTGGGCAAATTTCTTAACTTCTCTGGGAGCTAGTGTCCCATCATTTAAATAGGTCTAAAATGTATGCGGCACCTAACCTCCACAGGGCAATCAGAATACACATAAAGCTTTTAAGATGGCTTCTGGCATATCGTAGGGGCTCACTAAATACTAATATAACTCTTTTTCCTGATGGTTTGGTGAAAAAGAATAATTAATACCAGTGTTGGTAAAGGTGATGGGAAAATGAATACTCTCATACAGTGCTGGGAAACTAAGTGGGGCTAAATGTTCTGGAGGGCAACCCGTCAATGTGCTAATTTAAAACAGGCCAACTCTTTGAACCAGAAATTCCAGTTCTAGACATTTATGCTAAGGAAATAATTGTACAAACACATAAAGTTACATTACATGGATATTCACTGAAGTACTGCTTAGTAGCAAAAATGCGGGAAAGCCAAATATTTCCCTCCAAAGGAGCTTGGTGAAAAACTTGGTCACGTGTACAATGGAGTAATGAGGGAGGAGCTTTGTACAGGATGAGAGGGAGCTGAGCGGAGTCAGGTGGGAAGATGGTGTCTCTCTACTGCGAAGCTGACAAATAACAGCAGGTGACAGAACAGTATGTATGCTAGAAGCACAGTTATGCTCCCCCCCTTCTAAGTATGTATTAAGTAATTGTTTGACACATTTAGGGGTCTAGTATGTGCAGGTGCTAAGCTAGGCCCCTTTAAATGTATTTGCGTACGTAGACAGTCTGAAAGCTCTTTGGGCGATAGGATTGAACAATTTTTCCTACTTAAAAAATTACTTGTATACTATTTTTTCATTATGTATTTTATAATCCATATTTTAAAAAAGAAAAACACAGAACCTCTTCCTCTACTCTTAAATAAACATAGAGGGATTTCTGTTCTCTCTACCTCCAAATTTAATCCTTACACTTTCTCCTTAAATTTTTAAAAAGTTAATTATTAAAGTTCACTTCTGGTTTTTTTTCGAAACAGAAGACATTGTCTTTTATCCTGAATTGCTTTTACTCCACAGCAAATAGCCTTTGAGTGTCTCCAGTGTGAGGGAATGTGCTAAGGTTTGGCATTGATACTCCAGACATCTACAGTGTGGATTGGACAGCATCACTCTAAATCATTTAAAGAGTGCTTAAGGAATGAAGTCATTTTAATATGAAAAACTCTTCAGGTGTTTTGGGCAAAGTAACTCTAGTGTACTTGACATACCTAGTTTTAACTTTGTGTGTGGAGGGGATTTGTATCTCAGGACAATGGAAATTAAACTATCAGTGGGTCCTAATCTTTATTATTTCATGGTTTATAGATCACAGAATAGATTGTTGTTCTGTCATTAATGGTAGAAGCAGAACCTCTTTTTGTGGGGAGGCAGAATGAGTGGAAGGGGAGGAGATGGATAGAGAGAGGAAGAGGGTAATATATTTTAGAATATATATATATATATATATATATATATATATATATATATTTAGAATAGTCCTCATTGAGAATGAAAAAAATCAACCTTGATGTTCATGCCTCAATTTGAGATCTTCATATTTCAGAGAAGTTGAGCTTTCAATATTTTAGAAATTTAAAAAAGTTACAGCTTGTCATCAAGTTTATTTTGGGGCTTTGTAATATTATTTTGCTAAATCCTAAGTGGTTAACTTTATTGCATTGGGGCTGGAGAATATGCTTTTAGATTTTTAAATTGAATTCTTGGCATCCTATATGAATTATTTTGTAAAAACTGTTTTGAGAAGAAACTGATCAAATACCTTTTTGTTTTAGATGTGATACTAAAGGTATGTTTAAGTCTGCTTTTGAGTTTGTTGAGACATATGACACCACTCTAAGTGGAAAGATGGCAGGCTTGAAGCTGGGCAGAGCTGACTATGAATTTAAGTTTTGCCATTTTTAAACTTAATTGCCTTTTATAGGGCTAATTCTTCCTTGCCTCACTGGTTATGAAGACTAAGAGATAATGTGTGTAAAGCCCTTGCTGCCTTGTCTAGTTAAACGTTCAGCAAATACTATTGGATTGTCGGAAAAGTCATGATGTATTTTGTCTGTTTTTCGAAGGTCATTTATTTATATAAAGAACAAAGATCAATCAATGATATATTGCCTGTTTTGTTCGATAACCTTTGCCATCTTTCAGTGAGCTTCCTAATTCCTCATTCATAGTAGGACCTGTCTTTTCTGCGAAAAACTGAACAAGGTGCTGATTTACAGCCTCCTCTGAGTTGAACGTTATACCACACAAGGAGTTTTGAAGAGAGCAAACAAGTGGAAGTCTGACAGCGCAAGGTCAGGCGAGTATGGTGGGTGTGGTAACACATCCCATCGAAGCTCCAATAATTTTGATGGGTGATCAAACTTGTGTGTGGTCTCGTGTTGTCATGATGGAACACAACTCCTTTACAGTTAACAAGCTCTGGACGTTTCTGGATGATGGATTCGTTCAAACTGTCCAATTGCTGACAGTACACATTCAAATTGATTGTTTGGTTCCTTGGTAGGAGCTCAAAAAACACGACACTTTAAAAATCCCACCACACTGAGAGCATAGCCTTACTCTGATGAATGTCTGCTTTTGATGTCATTTGAGGCGAATCATCACGTTGCAACCAAGACCGTTTGCGACCACATTGTTGTAAACAATCCACTTATCATCAGTCACTTCAAAAAAGGATAGTTTTCCTCACGTTTAACGAGCATATTGCAGATGTTTATACAAGCCGTCAAATGAACTTTGAGTTCATGCAGAACCCAAATATCAAGCTTGCTTGTGTATCCCAGCTTCTTCAGGTGGTCGTGAATGCTTGAATGATGGATGTTCAGTGTTTCAGCAATCTCTCATGTCGTGTAACGTGGGTTTGACTAAATTAATGCCTTTATTGTGTCGTCATCAACCTCGGTGGGCCTCCCTGACCAAAGAATGTCATTGAGATCACAGTCACCAGCATGGAATTTTGTGAACCATTGTTGGCATTGACGTTCTTGGAGAGCATTGTCACTGTAAACTTTATGCAACTTTTCACAAGCTTGACACGCGTTCTTCCCTTTCTGGAAGTAAAACAGTAAAATATGGCAAAAATGCAGTTTTGTCTTCCATCTTCAACTTGTTGTAAACTCTGCAAAACTCAACCAAATTGCTCAGTGTTTTTTTTTAGAATGAAGCTAGAACTGTCAGCTATCAAATGACATAGCAATAACATAGATGCGAATGACTCTAGTTCTTCCAAAAAATGAACTAGTGCCATGTGTTGCAAACATGCATCATGACTTTTCTGACAACCCAATAAGTTCCTCCTGAGTTCTACCATTGAGATGGGGATTCCCTGTGTGTTGCCGTTGTGTTTGTATAAGGGTGTTCTGTAGACCTCTCTGCATTTATACCTGTGTGGGATCCGGTCTGGAGGTGGTTGGCTAGGGGCCACAGCGTTGTACCTTGAAAATTATGGCAAGCTGAGAGTTGGTTATCATTGCCATTGAACTTTTTAGTGTAATGGATGATTACCATATGTTTCTTTGTGTTACTCTCTTTTAAAAAGCACTTTTGTAGAGATGGAGTGTAAATTCCAATGTAAAAATGTTAATCTTTGAAAACTCAGAGTTAGGCTCCTGTTATCAGCCCCTTGAGTGTTATGAAATCTGCTAGAGGCGAGCCAGATCCTATTAGGTAATTCCCCCCTCCCCCCGCCTCCCGCACCACCCCACGCTCACCCCCAAGAGTTTTGCCAGAGGACGGATTGCTAGAGGTCCGGACACTTTCAACTGAAGCTCTCCCTATGACTGTCATTGCTTAAGATCTTTCTTAGGTTTTTATAGAACGGGATAATGAGACGAATTCCAGGTGAATGGACAGACTTATTAATAGTACCTGTGTCCACTGAGTCTGGTCTCCCTCCTTCTTCTCCCTCCCATTTAAATCTTTCCAGTCTTTTAAGGCTCTATGCACGACCCACATTGCTCAAGATGTTTTCCAGACAGCTCTCAGTTCCACTCTTGTATGTCTTCCTATAGTAACCGTATTAGCACAGGCACCACTGTCCTTGCTTTTTATATGTTAGTCTCAGAGGATAGCTGACCCGAGGGCATCCGCCAGCCAGCCATGCTTTTTTGTTCATACTTCTTTGCATCTTGTTCCTGGAGGTGACAGGGAGCTTGGTACACTGCTGCTGATTTTGTTTCTTCCTCTTTGTCTGGTCCAATACCGTCTTAGAAGAATACTCTGTAAAGTTATCCACACAACAAACAGTCTTCTCTCCTGTAATTTTAATTAAAAAATAAGACAAAAAGGAACTTTAAAAATAAATTTTTGGGTGTGTGTCCTTTCAGTGTTTACTTTTCATAGACATATATGTGTATTATATATGTTAAAATGATACGCTGTACTTTTTATTGTATAGTTTGCTGTTTTTACATACACACACCTATGGTGCATATTGCTGATATTAGTGTGTATTTTACAAGTGATTTTTAATGATTGCATGTAATTCATATTCCAGGCTATAGGTATACCATCATTTTTAACTACTTATTATTGAATTTTAAATAATACTGCAGTGAACATTTTCCTCCTATAGTTTAATGAAGGACCTCCAGGAATTAAACGTTAAAATCAACTTAACATAGTAGTTTCAAAACATAAATTTGTACAATCTGTTCATTTTAATCATATCTAAGTAATCACTGTGGTCTGGGACTGTTCTAGGTATTGTGGGGTACACTCAGAAATAAGTATTAAAGTACTAAGGATAAAATAAAACATGTATACCAATAGAAAGTAATAGCAGGTATTTAAATAGCCTATTTATTTAGATAAAATAGGCACTAAAGAATTTATGTAGACAACCCAAGTGTCCGTCAGTAGATGAATGGGTAAGGAAAATGTGGTATATATTAAAAAATGGGATAATATTTAACCTTAAAAAAGAAGGAAATCTTGTCATTTGCAACATGGATGAACCTAGAAGACGTTATGCTAAGTGAAATAAGCCATACAGAGAAAGACAAACACTGCGTGGTGTCACTTATATGTAGAATCATAAAAAAGAAAAGTTTAACTCATAGAAACAGAGTAGAAAAGTGGTTGACAGGCCGGGGGGTGGGAGAAATAGAGTTTGGTAAAAGGGTACAAACTTTCAGTTGTAAGATGAATAAGGCCTGAGGTTCTAATGTGTAACATGGTGACTATTGTTGATAACTCTGTATTGTATAATTCAAATTTGCCAAGAGATTAGAATTTAAATGTGTTCTCACCAAAAGAAAAAAAAAGTATGTGTAAGATGATGGATTTGTTAATTAACTCAAGGGGAATCTTTTTACAATGTGTGTGTGTGTGTGTGTGTGTGTGTATATATATATATAATCACATACTGCACTGTATATCTTATTTTATTTGTCAGTTATACTTCATTAAAGCTAGGAAAGAAACGGAACTTTATGCAAGAACTGTGTACAAACTAAAAACAAAAAAACGGGTATGTGTGTGGGTGTGTGTCTCTGGGTGAATGCAGCTACCTGATTTGTAAGTATGACATAACCTCATTGAAGGGGGTGAAGATGAAAGGCATCAACCTAAGTAACTGTGGAAAATGGTGTTTGACCAGTAACTATTAAGGCTAAAGACAAAAGGACCTGTACATTTACACTGTATGCTGGTTGATAAAGTTGTTTGTCATGGGAGTACAGGTTAACAATTCTGAAACTACATGTATTCAGGAGTCAAACAAACAAGCAAATGGATAGTGGATGGTGGGAGCTGGATTTCCCACTGTTGGGAGAGGGAAGTCATAGGTCAGCAAGGGCAGAAAGCTACAGTGAACCATGTGGTACTGGATTAGAGGTGGAGACATCAGTATGAATTTATGTTAGCTTAATATAGATATAGAAAGCATTCCAGATGTGTGGTGCATACACGGGTTAGGGGTTGGTACATATATGCATTTCCTAGATCTGTCCACTGAGAGGGCTTGGAAGCAGTGACACCCCAGAAGCAACAACATACCCAGATCTTGGTTTCTAAATACCGTTCTCCAACAAAAGTAACCAGTGCTCCTTGGAGAAATGGGTAATTATAGATGTAGAGCATCTTGTATTGCAAGAATATAAAGAAGTACTCAAGAAAACAAAGAATGTGGGCATGTCAAAAGGACATAGGAGCCAACCTCAGAGAGCTCCTAATATCCAAAGCTGGAATGATTTAAGCAACAAAGTAAACAGTGTAGTACTGAATTACAATCCAAAGTGTAAAGTAAATATACATACATTTATATAGGGAGAAAAGTCGTCTTCCTTATAGAAGAATTCCAACTAACTTATGTGAATACTTACTGCTTCAGGAGCTGGTACTTAATTTCCCCCACACCTTGAGTGTGGGCTGAACTTAGTGACTTGCTTTTAAAGGATAGAGTATGGAAAGGAGGAAAGGTAAATTTACAATGGAGAAACCTGACACCAAATAATCCAGGTTGACATCAGGAAGTCACGCTGTTGGCATGTACCCTTCATATGATGCGATGAGAAAGGCACTTTGTATCAGTGGCCTCCCCACCAAAACCCATAACCTCAGTCTAACTGTGAGAAACACAACACACAAATCCCAATTCAGGGACATAATACGCATACCTGACCAGTATTCCTCAGAATTGTCAAGGTCATGAACAACTGTTAACAACAGAGGAGACCAAGGAGATAAGATGATCCTGGAGATGGATCCTGGAATGGAGAAAGGACATTCGTGGAAGAACTGGTGAAACCCACATAAAGTCTGGAAATTAGTTAATTTTTTAAAAAGATACTAAAAGCATCCCCCCCCCCCAGCATTTAAGTATGAAAACATTCAAATATAAAGTTGAAAGAAGTGTACAGTGAACACCCACATACCTAACAACCTAGAGTCTCTAGTTCAGGTTTTGTGATTTCTGCTTTGTTACATACCTACCCAGCTACCCACCTTATTTTAAAAAAGTATTTCAAAGTAAGTTGCAAACATCAGTACAGGTAACTCCCTCTCCCCTAAAAATGGGGCAAAAGCCTATTTAAAATGTAACTTCTGCCAAGGTGCCTACCAGCTACTCACAGTTGATGTGACTGTGGTTGGGCCCTGTTGAGCACAGAGGAAGAGGATGAAAAGCTGGAGAGGGTGTACGTTATGTTGGCACTTTCAGGGGTGATCACGAATGTATGTGATTAGGGGACCATGCTTGGCTGAAGCGGATCTGTTTTAGGGGGCATTGGGCTGTTGTGGGGTCTGTGAGTGTCCAGGAAATAGGAGCTCTTTTCCTGCTCCTTGTTTCCAGTACCTCAGATGGCATTAACCAATGTGGGCAGTGTAAAAGATGGCTGGAAGGGTCGGCGGGTCTGGATGGGGACAGTGCTGTGTGCTCACATTGTAATGTATAGCGCCTGAGCATTTATTTGGGGGGAGCACACAGCTTCCCTCCCAACACCTTTCTTCCCTCCTCTCTGTTCCTCTGGGAAAGTACATAGAGGTTTTAGCTGGGGAGGAGCGGGGGTGGGGGGTGGGGGGGGCGTAGGAGGACTGGTCAGATCATCAATCAGGGGAGTGTGTAATTATGCGGACAGGACAGAAATCACTCCCTGGAGGCCACAGACTTGGGGATTTGCCCAGAAGAGGACCTTACAGCTGCTAACAGTAGCCCTATTCAGCTTGGGTGCATAATGATTTTAAAACTAATCAGGAACCAAAGCCGGAGGCTGGGGACAAACACAAATATCTTGTTGACAGAGCAAACATCTAGATTTTGTCGGATAGGAAGTTACTGAGGAAGGTCAGAGTGATGTAATGGTGTGCGCCAAGCTTTCATCCTTAAACAGATGGGCCCCCGAGGTACCATCTGCAGCTCCCTGGGGCCCTTCAAAATGACTTCCTATAAAACAAATCGTCCTAAGTTAGTATTGAGAAATTAGTATGGAAGCCACACCTGAAAGTAAAACTGGACAAAGGAAGGAAATTTCCACTGGAGCTACCCGCTTCCTCTTCCTCCCTTGCCTTATAAATAGACCTGAGACTTATTATTTTGGTCAGTTTTCTTGTTTAGTACTTGAGTATCGTCGCCTCCCCGAGTAGCCATCCAAGGTAAACTTCCCTTTCTCCTCTTCAGCTCAGAGCTGCACTTTATCTTACCTAAGCCAGTGTCAGCTGGATAATTTTCATAAACTGTCCTGCTATTTCGGGTTTTCTGTTTTGCTTGAGGAGGAAGTTGTATTTTTGTTTCTGGTTTTTTCTTTCATCAAAGGAATATTTGTTCTGGGGAGGCGGGAAGTGAAGGGCTGTTTCTCAGTCTAGATCAGAGGAAGAAACTATATAGCATCATATGTAAGGAGCCGATTATGAGTCTTCATTGGTGGTGTTTTTAAATAAAACATTTAATAAAATCCTTCAGAGCAGAAAACACTATACTCATCCTTTGATTTATTCAACAGTTACTGGCACCTCTATGTGCCAGGCCCTGGGATTCGCAGTGGACGTCACCTCTGTTCTCAGGGAGAGACACAGTGAGAGGAAATGGCAGAGTGACATTTGCAGAGGTTAGAGGAGTCGGAGGAGGAGTCAGAGGAGGAGGAGGAGGAGGAGGAGGAGGAAGGGGAGGAGGTGGTCACTTCCTGGAGGAGGTGAGTCTTGAGCTGCCTCTCAAAGGAGCGGCTAGTTGAGGTGTGGGTTGCGGGGAGAGGACAGAGCTGAGGCATGGAAGGTACATAGCATGGTGTGTGTGGGAACAAAGTGGGTAAGTGTGGAGTGCGGGAGAGAGCTACAGCATCGGCGATGGAAAGGTGGATTTGGAATAGCAGTGAAGAGGAAACGCCAGGGGAGGTGTGTGTGGATAGGTTGGTGGGTAAGAAGCAGAGGCAGGAAGTTGGGGTGTTAGCATATCAAGCTCGCTGGCTTAGTTTTCGGGGTGAAATGGAGGAAAGGGCATTTGCAAGAGCAGGGTTGAGGAGAATGGTGATGGAAGTTTGAGATGGGTGTTGAGGGGAATAGGACGGGGCTTTTTTAGAACACTGAGGGCCCTTCTGGGTCAGAGACATTCAAGTGAAGTGGCATCTCTGTGAGTGATTCGACTTCTCTTTGGGGACTTTGGGCCCGGGGTTCAGGGGTGGGGAAGCTGAGTTGTAGTATTGATTCCCACGGGTGTCACAAAAGAAAAAGGTTGCAGAGAACAGAAGGTGCTGGTGAGGGGTGAGTGGGATGAACAATGGTGGGGTCCACACTGCTGGGGAATGAAGAAGGGGATACCCTCCAGGGAGTGAGGGGGCCGTGTGCACTACAAAGATGGAGGTGATGGTCACAGAGCGAGAGCCCTGAACTGTGCCCTCTGGCACTAAGGCGTGGCCCCGGGAATGGCTGACCAGTCAGCAGTCAAGGATTAGCGGTTCAAGAGCAGTAATAGGGGTAGTAACCGTGGCCACTTATGACAGCTGTGTGCTAGGCACTGCTCTGAGTGCCTTGAACTGTTCATTCAACAGTAATTCTGTGAATAGGTATTGTTATTATCAACCGCCATTCATAGGTGAGGAAACTTAACCTCCAGAGAGCTTAAGTAATTGCTCACACGGTTATTACACTAAAGGATGCCATTCTAATTCAGGGTGTCCAAACCCCTCCTCCCACCCCCTCCCTTACACCTATGCTCTTATTTCTTTAGGAGCTGACCATTGGCTGAAGAGAAAATTGTGAATTAAGCCCCTCTCCACTTTTTTTCCTGGTGCGTGAGGAGAAGTTCCCAAAAATAGGTAGGTGACAGCTGAGAATTTTGAGTCTCGAAGAAGGATGAATTTTTACATGAGGTTGGAAGAGAAATGGGCTCAGCCAACACTTCCCTGTGGAAAGAGGCCCTGTCAGTGGGGGCTGCAGAGGGGGGGAAATTAGTATTTGATGGATTTGCGAAAGTTCTAGAGCTAGATAGTGGTGATGATTGTACAACAATGTGAATGTACTTAATACTACTGAAGTGTACACTTAAAAATGGCTAAAATGGTAAATTTAATGTGTGTATTTACCGCAATAAAAAGTAAAATGAGGATGGAGGGGGAAATGATAGTTGCTACCATTTACGAAAACTTTTCCCGGTATAAAATGGACACTTATTAAATATTTGAATGTATGGTGAGGATTTTGCTAAATATGTGTAGTTTTCAGTTAACGTTCACTTTCAGAGATAGGTAAACCCTGTTGTACTGATGAGGAATCTCAGGTTTGAAGAGATTAGGCAGCTTGCTCAAGGTCATACATCCAGAAAATGGTGGAGACCGGGCTCCACCAGAACTGCCCAACTCCAAAGTCTTGACCAGTAACCCCTAGGGAATTTAACAATGGGAAGAAGGTTCCAGAGGCTGTGGTGAAGAGGGAGAGGGAGTGGTTTGTTGGCACAGGGAGGACGCAAGAGGGAAGGTGCTGGATGAGGAGAGGAGGGTGGGGGATGGGTGAGCAGCTGGGCCACAGGGATGAGATGTTGGATGCAAGGACGGTCCTGTTGTGTCTGGATTGGGCATGAGCTGTGATGGAACTGGTGGGGTTGAGGGCTCAGAAGGGGGTTGGGAGCTTCAGAGAAGCCTAAGGGCCCAGTGTGTGGGGGTGTCTGCCATCTTCAGATAGTCTTGTGGATAGAAGATTCTTCCCATATGGGGACCCGCAGTGGGAGGAAGGGCTGGAAGTATGTACAGTGCAGAGATGGGCTGTAACCTGTCCTCCCTTGCTATCTTTCTCTGGACCTGCCTGCCTTCCTGCTGCCCATTAAGCCTGAAGTCAGCAACCTGACACTGGAGTTAGGTGCATGAATATGGGGAGGAGGCGGTGGTGAAGAAGAGTGAGTGTTTTTCTAATGCTGACAGCACATACCAAGGGTGAGGTCAGAGCATGGCCAGCTCCCTGGCTTTGTAGCCCATCAGCAAACTGCAAACATTTTGCTGCAGGTTTTATTTCTTTTTCGCAGAATGGTGTAAAATACATATAGGAGGAAATAGATCTGACCTGGCTTCTCCCGAAGTTTTTGAGGTTGTGGCCTAAAACTCCTAAAGCATATCCTGTGTTCAATGTTGGCCAGTGGCATTTGTGACCCCCGGCTGGAGATGCGGGCCTCTTTCAGATATTTGGATTTAGTGAGGTGTTTGTGAAGTGATCTAAGCTGTTTGTAAGGGAAGTGCTCTCTCTTGGGAATTCCTGTTATTATTTTACTTCACGTGTTGACTTTGGATTCAGCACACTTCTTTTATTCTCCTGCTGGTAGTTTTAGATTCTGTATTGAAAGGCAGGTTGCTCGAGCAATGCTTTCTGTGTAACAGTGGTAACCGTGGAGAGCATGGCCTGTGATTGTGATTATATAATAATTTTGAATAAATAAAGCGATGTCCTCATGACAGGTCCTGGAAGGGCAGCCTGGGAGCCGGCATCATTAGGGATTAAGTTACACTGCAGTTAAATTTTGCAGCTGTCAGATGCGCAGCAGCACCTCAGCTGTAACCTCCAGGTGTAAATGGACCTTTATCAGCATCCCCAAAAAGTCACTCCTGGGAGGATCCGAGTGTGGCGGGATGCTATCCATCAAAAGTCTTTTGCAGAACCTTGTTTCTGGCTGTGCTGTTTTACCCTCAGTAGCTGGCTGGATCTCCAGAGCTTTACAACAGTTCTTTTCAAGGAAAGGTGGAGAGTCTGTATGCATGCTGGTGCCAAATTCTGATGAACCATTTAACTGTCTCTTCTCTGCCCTTTTCTCTGGTTACAAAACATTTGGGGGGCCAGCTGAGTAGCTCAGTTGGTTAAGAGCGCACGCTCTGAGCAACAGGGTTGCCGGTAAGATTCCCACATGGGCCAGTGAGCTGTGCCCGAGCTGAGCTGCCAACAGGTGGCAGGATAGCTCAGCTGGTGAGAGCACGTGCTCCTAACAATAAGGTTGCCGATTCAACTCCTGCATGGTATGGTGGGCTACGCTCACCCGCAACTAAGATTGAACACAGCACATTGAGCTGAGCTGCCGCAAGCTGCCAATGGGTGGCCAGATAGCAAATGGACTTGGAGCTGAGCTAGCTGCGCCCTCCACAACTAAGACTGAAGGACAACAACTGGGCTGCTCCTCTTCCCAATTCCCCAACACTATTCCCTTCCCCAATTCCCCAAAAAGAAAAAGAAACATTTGGAGGCTAGGTAGAATAAGGCAAATGGAATTTACCTTGAAGTGAAAATATGACTAAGATAATGATAACTAAGGGAGCCCTTAGTTTGGGGAAATGATAATAGCTAACATTAGAATGAGTGGCTGTCTTCTGGCCAAGTGCCTTTCTGGTGTACCTAATAGGCTCCTTTTGAGGTCAGGATCTTGTCTTTTGTTCACTGCTATGTCCTCCAACCAAGACCAGGGCCTGGCACGAGTAGGTGCTCCAATGAATGAACTGACTGCCGATAAAGATTCTGAGCCTCAATTGCCTGCCCAATGCCACACCATTAATAACTGGGATTCCTTGACAGTATGTAGACGAAAAGAGTGTAAAGCACAGAGAATAATGTCTTCAGTTTCTCTTCATTGAAAATATGATTTACTACGGCTTTAGTGGTATCTTGAGTTTTGCTAAAGTAAATTTCTCCGTCTATTAGAAATACTAATTTTTATAATTATTAAAAATGAATATTATATGATAGAATTTTATAATTATAATGTTATGAGGAATAAATGAGAAACAGAATAGTGCCTGTACTTTGTAAGCGCTGTATGTGTTTGAAAAGCTGCCTTGAGTGTCATCTGTTTTTAAAAGGATGTTTGATTTTTATGTGGTTTTAATTTTGACATAAAGACAAAAACATTTTTTTAAACTATGGGGCCTGTCTTTAAAGATAGGCCTGAATAAGAAAATATAATTCAGAGATATAATAGGAAAGCTAAGAGAGAGATCTCATTTTAGTAATAATATTATGTTACCATCTAAACACTACATGAATACAAAATATTTTATTAGCCAAACAACTAGAATACAACATTTTAGTAGGAATTGTCCATAGAGGACCAAGAAAGTGTATTATAAGAAAGTGTTATTGTTTAGCTCAGTAATCTAAACATCTTTGACATAGCAATCCTATCAATAAAATACTTTTTGCTCATACCTGCAATATTTGTATATTTATGAATTATAATCACATGCTTGTTTACTAATAAGTTATTTGCGTTATAAAATACCCAAAAATAGAAATCAAAGAATGAGACAAGTAAACATAATTAGACATTCTTTTTTTTTTATTGTTTTTTTTTTTTTTTTAGCTGAGCCATCTTGTCACCTGTTGGCAGCTCAGCAGCAGCTCAGCTCAGGCCAGGAATCGAACCAGCGACCCTGTTGCTCAGAGCTCACACTCTTGAGCAAGCTCTTAACCGACTGAGCCACTCAGCTGGCCCAGATTAGACATTCTAATATTTTCTTTTCATATCCAGGAGCTCAACTTCCACTCTTTTCTTTTGATCTGGTTTACAAAGACTGAAAGTAAACTAGAAGAGAAAGCACATAGCATTTGTTGGAGAAGAGTTTGCTAGTTTTTTAGAATGGTATGTGGATGAGATATTGATAGAGGTAAACTGTCAGGCAGATTGAATGTAGGATGTTTTGGGGAGTAAACTAAAAAGCTATCCCTGGCCATCTGCTTGAAAATGTTGGTGAGATGGTCACAAATCACACTACTACAGATTAAAGTATCCCTGTTAGAATGGTCTAATCACTTCCTCATAACTGATTATGCTGGACATGCTGAAATAGAAGAAAAAAATATAGTTCACATACAAGGTATGCAATATTGCTTTTAAATTTGAAAGGTATTTCAACTATTTGAAAGGAATAGCACTGAATAGAGTAGTAAGGAAGTCAAGTTAATCATTTGTAAGTGAAAAGTGGAAATAAGATGAAATGACTGGACTTGACCTTGGCAAGAGTGATGGGTGGATAGAGGGGTACTGACGAGGTGACACTGATATCAACCTCCAGGTGAGACCAAGGTGTGGGCTGCTAATGTCTCTAGAAAGGCAGGAACAGAGCCTGGGGCACTTATTATTGTTATTGTGGAATATTTGGTGGTCAATTAGTCTTAGTTTCCTCACAGATTAATGTTTTCTAAGATTGTCAAATACTTTTCCTGTTTCTGGATTTTAAAAAATCACATGAAGGGACATTATCAAGTTAACAAACTCCTGAGAGAGCCCTGTAGTAGCACTCCAAGGCAGAAGTCATCGGCCTGGCAATGTCACTGCCCACCTCACACCAACAGGTGGTAATGAATATGAATGAATCTGGGATCATGGTTGAGGTAGGCTGATCATCTACAGTCTTCTATCTCTGGGACTGGGTTGGGGATTTCAGACAGATTTAGAATTCAAATTATTGTTTCCAGAAGAACTAAAAGCAGACTGGAGAAATACAGATAGATTGCCCAAAGCTTTGTTTTCATTTGAGACTGCACACAACTATGTACTTAGTACTGAACGGAAAGTGGAATTTGACAGCATTTCAACAGCGATGGCATTTTATTGATTATCCACAAATAAAACACTTAAGTGCTATTGGAGTTTCTGCAGAGCATTTCACAACGAGAGAAAAAGGTCTCTTCTGAAAATAGGTGGGCCAGTTATTAAAGAACCAGAGGAAATGGCAAATATAGACCCCTGGTAGGTATCTTCCATTTCCTTAGGAACTTCCTTGAACAGTGGGATCAATAAGGTCCTCGTCTGTGACAGCATTCAGCTCTGGAGAGGTTTTCTTATGTGATAGTTATAATATCATTCAGAGAATGCCAGTAGTAAATATTCCTGTCCTTAATTTTACATAGAAGATGCTTAGTCACTCTCATAAACAACCAGTTGATGTGTTTCTGGCTTAGACGGGGGATCTGAGAAACTGTGATAGTTGGCGAGTACTTAAAAGTGACAGGGATAGAATTAAAAACTGATAAAATGAGGACTTGGGGTTGCTGGGAGCCCTTGAGAAAAGTGACCTCACTGAAAGGGTGACTCAAGGAAAAGTTATACTGATTCCAGAAGCATTACTCATTAGGGGAATGCAACCGTGCCCTTCCTCACCCTTTGAATGAGAAGCCGTGGGAGCGCCAGCAGAGGGCCTGGTTTGTGAAAGGTGTGCCCGTGAACCCTGCGAGCCCCCCTCACCATTGATGGTACAGTGAAGAAAGAGTTAATACTGACACATGGCTTCAGTGGACAGATTAGAATCTGCCAATTCTATTTCAAGGATGTGGGAAGGAAACGACATTTAGAACTGTGTATGTGTGTAGAAATGAATGAACGCTTTCAACATTTTTCTCTGAGGGACATTTGGCAGATCACTTGTTCACACTGGGTCTCAATTTCCTCATCTAAAGGTAAAAAGAAAGGTTTATTGGAATAATCTCCCTAATGCCCCTTCTGGTTCTAAATGAGTGTGTCCATTCTGACTAGATGAAAGTGGGAAGTGACATACATTTAACGCTACCTACAGTGTGTGTCCCAGGAACCTTACGTCCCACTGCTCATTTAATCCTCATTATTGCACTTACTCTATAAATCATACCCAGGAGGTAGGGATATCATGATTCAACATTTTACAAATGACATGAGTAGCATGGACACGTGCACTCAGCTACCACTAGTAAGTGGCTGAGCTGGCATATGATGAGAAATGGTCAGAATAATAGTAAGAATGATTCATCTATGTTTTGAATGAAACGAAAACAAGTCAGCATTTCGGGTAGTAGAATTGTTCTGTTTTCTCACAGCTTCCTTAGAAGCAAAATAAACTTTTTGAAGCTAGGAAGATATCAAATTCTACCCTTGAAGAGAAAAAACTCATTTTTTTGGATTACTAGGATTAGGGGGCAGTCAATGATACCCCGGTTTTCTTGTCCATCTGAGTTCTGAACTGGGTCTGATAGAAACCGGAGAAGGAAGACATCAAGAATTTAGATTGTACTTTTTTTTTTTTTTACTGACAGAGCTAATATCGGAGAATATGACTTAAATATGTGTCAACAGTGGGCTTCCTAGCCCAGAATCCCATGGTAGTCAGGCTTGCCTGGCTGCTCACAGGCTGTGCTGGACCATCGAGGCTTCCCCACATGGATGGAGGCCTGCTCCCATGGAGCCAGGGTGTTTGAGAAGACCAAGAGGTGTGCATCCAGAGGGCAGCTTGGCACCCAAGAAGTGGAGAGTAGCTAGTTCCCTGTCCCCAGTTGCTTTTCGCAAGCTTCAAGTTAAGGCACTAGGGCTCCTAGAAAGGGGTGAGTGAGGGGCAAGAGAGAGGCCCAGATGGTAAACCGGAGACCTGGTCTCCACATAAAAGGACCAGGAACCAGGCAGACCCCTCCTCCCCCCACCTTTGCTCCCCACCAATAGCAAATGCCATTCTGTTTCCCAAGGCCAACAACATTCTAGATAAATTGTTTTCTTCCACTTGAGAGACTGGCTTTTATAAAAATGAAGTTGGATTTCAAAATAACACAAAAAAGCCCCTAACCATAAGAGTTGTTGCTGAGGCCAGTGTGGCTTCTGTTTCTATTTTAGTAGAAGTCAAAGTAAAATACTCTGGCATATATTATTCACTCCATATTCTAAGAAAGTCACTGTAATCGTTTGTGCTACTAGCAAGGTCTTTCAGAAACGGAATTCAAACACATGCCTTTGTAACTGTAAAATCACTTGGTCTTCTAGATTTTTTTAAGAGACGGTAAATAGACCGAAAACTTCAGGTAAACAAAAGCTGCCCCTTTCCACATGGCTGCTGAGGTCTCTGCCGTGTAGGAGACTCAGTTTTAAAGTTGTTCTCTCTCCGCACACTATGTTTTCCTAAGAGTAATGGAAGATATTTAGACTGAAAATTATTGTGGGCAACTGGCTTGTCATTTTCTAAAGTAACATTTTTATTCAACAAGTAAAACAAATTTGCCCAACTAAATTATTCATAGGAATTACAAAACTTGTCATTTAGAGTAGATGTTGGGATATTCAGGTCATTTAGAAGGCTGTGGTTAAAAATAAAATGACCTAAATATATAGTTCTACTTTTTCTTTTTAAGGGAAATTTAAGCTTTTAATTTTTGTTTGACATTGGTTCTAATTCTGTTTCTATTGGGAATGTAACTAGCTACTCTTTCAGTGTTCTAAATAAAGACAATTCCTTCTCTTTTTTGTTCTTTCTCATCATGTATATGGTACTATAGAGTTCAGCTGGATTGTATACATTCTGTATCTTTTCTGATACATGATGGGTATATATGTTAGTGACAGAAACTGGAGAGGGTGATAAGCAAATGACTCTTTGAGAAAAATTGAAGATGGTTGTTCCTTACTTGTTTGGATAACTTCTTTGATATTTGAAAAGAAGGAGCATTTGAAATGTGAACTTGTCCCAGTCTGCTTTTGGGCCGTAACTGGAGCATAAAATGTTGAAAATCAATTATGTATTTAGGGAGATGAAACAGGCTGACATATTGAAGGCATATTGTAGTCTCTTTGGTGGACAAAGCAGGGCAGTGACGTCATATTTCTGCAGAAAAATTGTGTCCCAAGGGGCTGAGACGCAGAGGATTGCACATCCTGATGTACCCGAACTTTACAGAACATGGGAGTATTTATGATGTACTTGTTATTTGTCCTGGGAAAAAAAAGTCCTATCTTAAACTTTGGCTCTGCTTTTTTGCTTGTTGGCTGATAAGTAAAGAATTTTTTTTTAAAATGCATTCTTGGCTCTGATTTATAGCAGTGTGGTCAATTTGCAATGCATTATACATTCTCTGTGCTAGTTAGGTGGTAAGATCTTTGCAGGAGAGGAGAGAGAGAGTTTTAGATTTCTTCTGTAACCCGCTGTGCCTAACACAGTGCTTACCAGCTACACAGTCGTTTATAGATGTGGGGGATACGTGTATGGGGGTTGTCTCACGTCTACTTGATAGGAGAGGGCCCTGAGGACTGGGTTGTGTTGAGTCTGAGACCACATGGTTGGTAAATAGCCGTATTCGTCTGCTAAGGCTGCTGTAACAAAATACCCCAGATTGGGTGGCTTACACAACAAAAATGCAGTCTCACAGTGCTGGAGGCTGGAAGTCCAAGATCAAGGTGTTGACAGGACTGGCTCCTTCTGAGGCCTGTGAGGGAAGGATGTGTCCCAGGCCTCCCTCCTTGGCTTATGAGATGACTGTCTTCTCCCTGTGTCTCTTCACATCATCTTCCCTCTCTCCGTGTCTGTCTCTGTGTCCAGCTTTCCCATTTTTATAAGGACAACAGTCCTATTGTATTAGGGCCCACCCTAATGATCTTATTGTAACTTGATTACATCTGTATAAAGCCCCTATCTCCAAATCAGGTCCCAGTCTGAGATGCTGGGATTTAGGATTTTAACGTGAATTTTGGGGGGACACAATTCAGCCCATGATAGCAGCAGACCTGGGGTTGCACTCTCTTTTTGTCTCCTAATTAAATAACTTTCCCAGCCCTGTTTAATATTGGTTGCTTGGTTCCTATGCAGCATGGAAAGGAAAGGCCAAACTTTCTCCTTACAGAAATACGAACTCCTCTTGCAGCTTCCTGCCATGCTCGTTTACAGACTGAAGCCATTTCTTAGATGATGATAGTTTTTCTTGAAGCTGTTTTATTTTTTAGTATGTTTTAAAAACATTTATCTTCTCCTCCCTTGATCCCTGGAGTATAAAAAATACTTGTCATTTGATGTATGCGTTGGTTTTAAAGAGAGAGAAACTGTGTACTTTGTCTATGATCTTTTCCCTTTCAGGTTTTTTGGACTACATTTTTTGTCTTAGCAGGGGGAAATGATCATCAGTGTTTTAGTTTAAATATAGGACATACAGCCACTTGTCGTTGGGCTCTTAATTATCTGGCAGCGATGGAAATGAAGGTTCCAGGTAGTTCCCCCACCCTAAGTTTGGGTTGGTACTCAGAATGTAATATTTAAAAGATAAAATATATTACTAGAGTCTATCATTTTGAATTCTCAGTAATAGTTAAAGGAATCTTTCCTGCCAAACAACATTTATGCCCAAAAGGCATCAGTTTATTTAAGAAATGTCCAAGTGTAGTGCAGTTTCTTCTCAGAGAGAGCTAGGTGTTGTTTGACTGACTCAGGATTGTAAACTCGTAGGGGATGGTCCTGTAAATGTTAGGAAAGAAATATTGGCAGTGGTTCTGAGTTGGAAGACTGCAAATACAGATTGGATATACCGTGTGTGTGTGTGTGTGTGTGTGTGTGTGTGTGTGTGTGTGTGTGTGCGCGCGCGTGCGCGCGCGCTTCTCAGGTTAAATGCAGTTTTCAAAAACAGTTTTAAATTTGTTTATATTTTATATACTTTTTTTTTAATGAAGGAAAGATACCAAAGAAAGCGACAGTACGTAGAAATTGAAAAATAAGACCCTGATTGAAATGGTTTGGGACATTCTCTGGTGGGTATTGATTTATCGCCGGGCAGGACTCCGTGTGTATGTGTGTTTTGAATGCCATTATAGAACAGGCGTGGAGATCAAAACCTCTTGTGGTTGCTGCTCAGCATCCCATAATTCAAAGGCAACCAGTTACATAGTGCTTGGCAGGAAGGCTCCCATTCGGTATATTTGTGAGAGAAAAGAGAGAATGAGGTGTCTGTGTGGAGCCGTTTTTAAAAGGAATAACAGCCTGCCTGCTATAGGCAGGTATTAACTCTGTCCCACCAGCTCCGTACTGTGTTTGCTACAGTTGCATTCCCACGAGTCGTCCAGATTAAGAAGAAAGCCCACTGTTATGCTACACAGCTGTTAAAATAGTTAATACTTTTTACTATTTTTAAAAGTTAATCCTTTTAACTATTACGGGAAATGCAGTACGCATTTGGCTTTTGAGAACATGAACTTATAGTGCATTTGGGGTCTTTGCCATCATTAACAACTTAATTCTAGCACACAGCAGCAGACCAAATTGTACTGGCTCTAGTACTTCATTTAAAGAAAATACAGATGTCATATCATAAAGATGTACACCTGAAACTTATATAATGTTATTAACCAATGTCACCGCAATACATTTAATTAAAACACAAAAGACAGTAGGCATGTCATGCATGCAAACCTTGATAAAGTAAAATAAAATATACGTGACAATTTCCATTTTAACCATTTCTCAGTGTTTAGTTCCGTGGCGTTAAGTACACTCAAATTGTTGTACAGTCATCACCGCCATCCATCTTCAGAACTTTTCGTCGTTCCCAGGAGAAACTCTGTCCCCATCAAACACTAACTCCCCATTCTCCTCTTCCCCTGCCTGTCTAACCTCTGTCCTACATTCTGTTTTATGACTTTGCCTCGTCTACCTGGTTTCTCCCAAAATAAGACCTAGCCGGAAAATAAGCCGGAGCATGATTTTAGGTGTCAAAATATGGCACCTCGGCATACTGAATATTTTCAGCTGAAGGAGTTTGTGGAAAAGGCACCCTCCTTCCTGAAACAGGTCATAAAACCCTCATGTGAGGGGGTGCGTGCTCTCCATGTCCCGGAAGAATCATGCTACGGCTTATTCTCCGACTAGGTCTTATTTTCAGGAAAACATGGTAGGTACCTCATATAAGTGAAATCATATTTGTCCTTTGTGTCTGGTGGGTCAAGTAATTCTTACATTGTACCTGAACAACTCTCACCATTGCCATATTCTTTGTGATCCTAAAATACTTCCGTAGATTACTTTAGAATATTAAAGTTCTAGGACAGCAGCTCGAAACGCATATGCCTTCAGGGATCAAACAGTGGTAACATCTAATATTTATAAAGCAGTTGCTATGCATTGGACACAGATCTAAGCACCTGCAGGTAACAACACATTTCCTCTTACACCTGCCCAGTGAGGTAAATACTGTTACTACCCCAGTTTTGCAGGTGGGAAGCTGAGAGGTGAACTCCTTGCCTAAGATAACCATGGCTAGTGTGTGGCAGAGTGGAGAGTCCAGCACAGTAGTCTCGGCTCCAAGAGCCTGAGCAACGAAGCAGCTCCTTGGTTATGTGCAGGAGGAGTAGGCAAAAGAAAAGGGATCCCAGCCGGGAGCCCGTGAGAGTGAGCTGATGGCAAATGGCAGCCCATCCTCAATCCCAGTGTTGAGTTAGTTAAAGGAGCAGTGGAGGTGGAGGTCCTACTCAGCTTCTATTGATGCTGAGCAGGAATGCAGGCTTACTACTGCTGGCACTGGCACATTTCCAAAAGAGGCTGGAACTCTTGATTTTAAGTGTTGGCAACCTAACTTGATTACAAACAAAAAATGAAACCTATGGACTAGGCTGAGGATGTGTGGCCCAGTAGTCTGAGACCTTTGCTCTGGACGTTTCAGGGTAACCTTTTGCTTATCCAGGCCCCTCCACAGTTTGTACCCCTGGGCCCCTCATGACTTGCCATTGTTTGGACCGGGAGGTGGGGTCTTGCTGATCTTTGCATCCCCAGCTGCAATTTTCATATAGCAATTTTCAGTAAATGTGTGCTGAGCGAGCGAGTCTTTACAGCACTCATGATTTCGTCCCTCCTGCTGCCAAGAGTTCACTGAAAGTCTAATTTAAAACAAAACAAAGCTAGTCGATTTTGAGAAGCTTATGTCCTTTCATGTAGAGCTTCGTAATTTATTGTTTCATTTTGGGTTCCTTTGATTTAACAATGCTGATTGAAATAGGACTTTAAAGTATGTTTTTTTTCCCCCTTTAGAAAATCCCACCAAAGAAATGCAAATATATGCTGTGTATAACACATAATGAACCTGAACCTTCTTGTTTTAATAACAGCTGCGAGCATTTGTGACATGCTTACTGAATGCTACCCACTGTGTTAAGGGCTTTACGTGCCTTATGTCTTTTAATTCAGTCAATCAATTAAAAATATATGGATTTAGACTGAATTTTAGAATGGGAAGGGCTTGAACACATCTAATCCAGTTGGCTGACTTTGCATATGATGGGTCAGGGCCAACAAATTTAAGAGACTAGACCAAGGTCACACATCTGTTTTACGGTACAGCCAAAACCCTTTTGACACACACATCTGTTGAATGGTATAGACATAACCCTCTTGGATATACACGTCTGTGTGTAGTGTAGCCAGTGCCCCCTTTTTCCTGGCCTCCCATCTGATGGTCTTTTTCTAGACACCACAGTGCCTCTGCTTTTATCTTTCCATCATCTGTGAGAAAACAGGGCTTGTTTATTTAAAGTGTAATAATGTGTTATCACTCATATAAACAGCTTCTGAGCTATGGATACCAGAGTATTTGAAATGGTTGCTAGTAAAGATGTGGCTTTGAATCATCTATTGTACTTTCTGAGATGCCTGGAGTCAGGAGTGATAAGAGGCTCAGAAAAGAGACTCAAATTCTTACTCATTAGCACAGGACCCTAAACGAAAAGATCTGATCATCTTACAGATAATACAATAAATGAGAATGGTAGGAGAATGTTTAACTTTAGGTAATTTACATATTGAATGCTATAGTAATCATCACATTCCTCTAATATTTGACCCTTTGCCCATACCTTGGTCAGATGTCAGCCAGCATAATCTGAATTCCTGAGCCTGTTTCCTCCTTTTTTTCCCCCTTCCTTTTTAAATCCATGTTTGAAGTTGGAACGCAAGGTTTGGACCTTTTTCTCATTCAACTGAAAATTAGTAAGGCTTTTCTTTTTAAAAGTTATTTTCCCAATGACAGAAGTAAAGTAATCTATGATTCTGGTACAATTAAACACACACACACACAGAGAAAAGCAATTTTACCATTCAGAAATTTACTGCAGACATTTAAAATAAAATAGTACATTTAATTTTATTGAAATTGAACAGAATACAGCAGAAATTAAAACTGAAGGAATTGCTGAACTTAAGATAAATGTTTTTTTTTTCAAATTTAATGTCTCACACACATTTAAAAAAGATTGCTCCAAAGTTAAAAAAAAAGTGTATGAAGGAAATTGACAAACCAGCACAATAATCCAGATTATTCTGACTTCAGAGTTCCTGTTTTTTTTCTACTTTATCATATTGTTTACATGCCAAAGAAGGATAAACAATACAGAGTGGTGATAAGTAAAGGCTAGAGTGTGTGATACGGGGCCTTAAGTCAAAGTTTGAGGAGGACTGGAGAGGGGAGTTGTAAACTCCCCTTTAAAAAATTGAAAACTGAAGACAGCTGACATTTTTTCCTGGAGAAATTAATAGAGCGATCAATATCTTTTCATCATTTTGAAACTGTACAAGAAAAGAGTTCTACTACTTAAAAATAGGTTTGAAAACCCTGGATATATGTTATTTGCTTACACCAGCGTTTTTGAGGAACTCCTACTTTGATCATTGAAGACTTGAAGGCTAGTGGAGGGGAAGTGATGTGACTCCCTGGAGGTGACACTGCTTGTCAGGGGAGGGGTCAGAATGCCACCCTTCCTTAGCTGGTGCTCTTTGTGGTCTATTACTCAGGCAGGAGATGTAGGTATTGCACAGGTACAATTATGCATCACCTGGCAATCTTGTTATCCTGAGCACAGTTGCAGTTTTGGAATTAAGCAGAAAAGTCCTCTGTGCAGTCCAGAACAGTTAGTTCATGTGTCTTATATGCACCTTTCTCCTTAGTGTGTGCCCGGGATCTCTTCTTTTATCTGGAGGCCATTTGAACACACTGATGTGTGTTCAGGGGTTCCAGCCACAAGAAATGCCACTCTGGAAATTAGAAGTGGAGGCGGGCTGTAGAAGTCGCTATGTTTGACTGTGTAAGGACATCAGCTTGGGGAGAAAACATGCTGTGCAGCCTGATAGGCCTTTCTAAGATCCCTTGGCAAGGTCCCTTGCATCACTGGGCTTTCGTGATGACTCGGGGCTAGGTCTTGTTAAATTCCCAGATATTTATCTGGTGCATACTATGTGCTGGCCCTTGGGCATATGATGATGAACAAATTAGGGTCCCTTTCGTACTCACAGACTAGGAGGGCAGATGGTTTCATATGCAAATACAAGACCATGTAATAAGGAGTTCATAAGAGAGATGAATGGGGTGTAGTGGAAGCACAGGGGGAACTGAGATCTCTGCTCTGGAGTGAATTGGACCGAAGGGGGGGGGTTGGGGGGGGGGAATAGGAGTTGACCAGGTAGAGTAAAAGGACATTCCAGGTAGAGAAACCTGTGTATGCGAATAAGGTAGCTGGAATCTGGGTAGTAAATGTTAGAGACGGTTTTACTCTAATGGGTAAGCTGGGGCCCTTAAAAGTCATTCTAGAGATCGTCAAAAACATACAAGTGGTGAGGCATATAATGAACTGCTGTATACAGATCAACCAGCTTCACAAATACTAACATTTGCCAATCTTCTTTTACTAATCCTGCATGTATTTTCACTTGTAAAGAGTTCAGTATGCATCTCTAGCTGATAAGGGAAGATTCCCACCACACCTCCGTGCAATTATCACACAATAAAATAAGGATAATTCCCTAATATCCAACCAATACCAGCCCATATGCAGATATCCCCTATTAACACAGGTTTTATACTTAAAGAGAACAGTTTCATGATCTAAAATATTCATTTATTTAGCATACCTAATTTTTCAGGGATGCTGGATAAATGGGAAATTCATACCATATTTTTATTTTTTTTCTTTAGAAATGTTATACAATTTATCTGGTCTTATTTCTGATCGTTTTAACTTAGACTGGCCCTGATGGAGGGCTGTGCCTTTTAATTTTTTATATTGCTTACTTATCATCATAGCAAGACCTTGTCTAGGATTCGGAAAGCGCTCACACTCTGACAGCTAGGTTATAAATGGTTTAGGGTACTCTGACCAGCTAGTTCCTTTGGTTTTGCTTCAGTTTTTAGCTGTCAGGGTTTAGCTCATGAGTTGCAAGTGTGGAGTTCATTCTACATAATACTACCCCTGCAGCCTTTGAAAGCTGTTTCCTAGCATGCCTTCTCTGTTGACAGAGTATGTCTGTACTCAGGTGCCGGGCTTGTTGCAGTCTCCCAGGCTCGGCTTGGTCCTTCCGGGGTTGGCCTCGGTGACCCTCCATTTTGCTGCATCCTCAACTACTTCAGCCTTCTTTGGTTCCCTGTCCCCTCTCCATTCCTCCTACCCTGAACTCTAGCCTTTAATTATATGCTAATCTATATCGTTTGTAATTCTCTTATATATAAGGAGTATGAAGCAGTAGAACAGATGGGAACTTTGAAACCAGCATAATCTGAATTCCTGAGCTTGTATCCTACTTTTTTTTTCCTTTTTAAAAAATTGTGATAAAATAACATGAGATCTAGCCTCTTAACAAGACTTTAAGTGTACAGTACAGTATTATTAACTATAAGCGGATCTCTACACTTTTTCATCTTGCATCACTGACACTTTATATCCATTGGACATTTCCCCATTTCTCCCTCCCCTCAGCCCCTGGCAACCACTGTTTTACTTTCTGCTTCTGTGAGTTTGACTACTTTAGATACCTCATCTGAGTTGGAATCATCCAGTATTTGATCTTCTGTGACTGGCTTGTTTCACTTAACATAATGTCCTCAAGATTTATTCATGTTGTAACATGTGACAGAATTTCCTCCTTTTCTAAAGGCTGACTAATATTCCATTGTACGTATATACCACATTTTCTTTATCCATTCATCTGTCAATGGACATTTAGGTTGCTTCTACCTCTTGGCTATTATGAATAAATGCTGCAATGAACATGGGAGTGCAAATACCTCTTTGGGATCCTGATTTCAATTCTTTCGGAGAAATATCCCAAAGTGGGATTGCTAGATCATCTACCCAGTTTTCTTTTTTTTTAGGTTTGTAATATGGAACTCATGTTCCATGTAATTCATGGCATACAGAGCGGGTCCTCTTCTGCCACGAGTCATTGGGCAGCTACTTTTGTTCATGTATATTCGCTTTGCTTTATCATAGGTAGTACTTTATCATAGGTAGTACTTCTTGCTTTACTAATGCCGAACTGCCTTTGACCATGTTTTCAATAACTTTGAGAATTAGTTTGCAAAAAAGTCATCATTTCCTGACAAAAAAGAAAAAAGAAAACCAAACTTTTATTCACTGGTCACTCACAACAGCTGTGTCATTGAGGAAGTGTTGACACTGCTTTTGGTTTTTAAATGACTATGTGTTATTCCTTCCCAGGACTGAAAAAATTGCAAGGTTGGAATTTTCAGGATCGTTAACAAGATCGAAAAACAAAGATATAAAGCCAAGGGGGAGAAGTCTTTCTATAAAATAGTGGTAGAAAGCAGAAAATGTTAGAATTCTGTAGAAAATGATAGGTATTGCAAAAATAAGCTTTGACCGGAAAATGAAGTTTGCTATTTTTCATGTTAATTTGAAGTGGAAGACAGTTTAGCCAGCTAGGGTTTTTAATGTTGTCTGATTTTTTTTTTAAGGATCTTGATAAAAATGTACATATACATTTAGCTTTTTTAAGTAGGGGTTTTAGAAAATGACTTGATTTCCTAGGAGAGAAGGATTATTGGGTTATTTTCATATTTGTAATTCAGTAGCCATAGGTGTTAACTTTGAAGTGGTTTGTAAGAAGTCCTCTGATTTCCTTGCGCACAGGGAAGACACAGTTGTAGTCATTTTTCTGATATTCATCAGGTTTCACCTTAGAACTAGTGAACGAGGGTTGCCAAGGGTGCCGTGGCTTCAGCGTAACCCTTCCACAAGAGGGTTTCTCAGGGAGAAGATATTTCCTATTTTCTCTTGCTTGGTTGATGTTTTGTTGCTGGGGTTTTAATTTTCGACAGGGTAGGATCCAGATCTTGTGACTTATTTGTGTTCTGGCCAGAGGACCCTCAGCTTTTTGTGATCTGAGTCATTTCCTAGTGAGGCCCAATTTGGGCCTGAAACTCCCCTGCCCAGGGGCGGGGGACATGTGGTGGGGGCAGCAGACCTGGCATTTGCAGCTGGGAGGAAGTCCAGTGTGCCAGGAGGAAAGAACAGGGGTCTTCAGTGCATCTGGTAGATGAGGGTGTGGGGTGGCCCAGGGGATCAGAGTGGCCTGGCATGGGCACCCATGTGCCCTAACCTGCTGGGGCCATGCGGGTTCAGGATAGACCTGCACTGGGGGGACTTTCAAGACAAGGCAGCACCTCTGCCCCCAGGGACTTGCAGATGATCAAGAGAGGGGCTCGAGCTTGGTTATCATAACGGATTAGAGGGTGAGTGAGGCCTATGGAATATAGGAGAAAGAAGCCGGGTTATTCCACACAAGGTCAGACAGAGCCTGTTAAGCAGCAGGAGCAACTTAGCCCGAGCTGTTTACATCTCTATTCTAGAAATTTCTGCTGGATTGAGCCAGTGCGGGGAAGATGGGGGTGAGGGTCAAGAGGCTTCAGCTGTGGGGGAGGAAAGGCTGTAGAGGCAGAAAACAGCAAGCTGGCCTGGGGACCCTGAGCAGCCTAGATCTAACTAGAGAGATTTTCAGTACTCTGGTGGGTCGTTGTAGCCTGTTTGTAAATAAATGGATCTTAGAGCGTAAGTGACAATACTCAGCAATGAGTTTAAACCAAGAGTGAGAATTACTTTTGGGACTCTGGAAATAAATTTAGTTTTAACTCAGTTTAGATAAAAAAAATTCCTTGGACCAAGTGTAAATCATAACCTTATGTTATAGAACTACAAGTTAAATTCATTAAAGTACTGTCTTTACTGAACCCGAAGCAAATCAGTACTTTTTTTTTTTTTTTAATTGGGGAATTGGGGAAGGGGAACAGCCAAGTTGTTGTCCTTCAGTTAGTTGTGGAGGGCGCAGCAAGCTCAGCTCCAAGTCCAGTCACCATCCGGCCACCCATCGACAGCTCAGGGCCGCTCAGCTCAAGGTGCTGTGTTCAATCTTAGTTGCGGGTGGGCATAGCCCACCATCTCATGTAGGAGTCTGACCGGCAACCTTGTTGTCAGGAGCACGTGCCCTCACCAGCTGAGCCATCCCAACACTTGTTGGCAGCTCAAGGGCAGCTCAGCACGGGTGCAGCCCACTGGCCCATGTGGGAATCAAACTGGCTACCCTGTTGCTCAGAGCTTGTGCTCTTAACCAACTGAGCCACTTGGCCAGCCCCCAAATCAGTATTTTTGAATGCTAATGTATCAGATTTGAATATGAAGCTACCCAATATCTGTTCTGAATAGATGAATGATTGAAGGTATTTGAAGTTAGGTTGCTTTAGATCAAGGAAAAACTCAACCTAACCTTTGTGGTTCAGAGAGCCACACGCAATGGTGCAGGATTTATTCCTTGGCTCTGTGTCCCATACAGATTAGATTCTAAGAAAAACTGAAGCTTGCTCCATTGATCATAGAATCTAATATTTAAATCTAGTTTGTTTTTTGTTTTTTTTAACTCTTTAAGAAAGTAGGAAAATCAGTACCTTTAAAGATGAAAGAAATGCTTGGGCTATTTTAAAACACTCATTTAAACACCTTCCTTAAGATCATCTGGCCGTATAGCTTCTTGACAGATTGAACTGGCAAAGGGTCAACAGGCATTAGCTGCGAGGTGTGGAGATGGGGGCATGGTGTCCATACAAAGATGCAGTCCCTCTGCTCAAGGAAGTTTCTAATGTGATGAGAAGCTTTACTCACAAATACCAGAAGACAAGGTCGATGAGAAGTGATGAGTCTGTGGCGAGTTGAGAGTAGCTAAATAGAAGTTTCCTGATCAGGATGGCAACACTGAGGGTTGTGTACCTGCCTTTGAAAGTCTGTCTCTGTGTTCAGGGCTGTTGGAGACCACATTGCTGTTGGATACAGTGCCATCCCTTGTTTTGAGAACTTGGGTCTTAGAGACTGAGGTTGGTTTGGACATGTGGGCATCTTCTACTCCAGATCTAGTGGCTGGAGACCTACTGAAAGTGTAATAACCTTTTCTTTGTGCCCTGGGTAATCTCAGAGCCACTAATTGTGCTGTTTTGAAATGCTTTGTTTTGGTGTCCTTGGACATGTTGGGGAATTGAAAGGCTATTTAAACTCTACAGCCTGTAATCTGCTGTTCGGGATTTATAAATTGTCTCCTGTCAGTCATAGCTTCTCAGGGCTGTCATTGTGTCTTGATCTAGCAGTTGCTCTCCACCCTCTTAATTTATGGTGACCTGAGAAAACAAATATTTCCCTACTTTTAGGACTATATCTAAAGTTGGAATAAAATAACTCTCGGGGAGGGGCCTGGAAAAGAGGTGTTGGATAGAGGTGGGAGAGGTTGGGACGTTCTCTTCTGAATTGTGAATTTAGTCTCAGATTTTGGCGGCTGGAAAGACTACATAAATCTTGATCTCAAGCTGTTTACTGGATAGTTGAGGTTGCTAGCTTATGACCTTTTCCCCACTACGATGTAAATCTCTCCCACCCTCGCCAGTTTTGTTATGGAAAGGAAAGAATGAAAGTTTTCTCAGGGAAAATGAGAAGAAGGTGAATGCAGGAGAGCCTGGTTTGTCAGTCAACCACTGTTCTTGAAACCTAAGATGTCCTGAGCCCTGTGAAAGATCCAGGGGATGATGTGGGCCCTGCCTCCAAGGAGCTTAATATTCAGTTGGGAGAGAGCACTAACAGACCTGAAACCCTCAGCTGAAAGGTAGTAGAGAACTTTTGTATCCGGTGTGAGTTCAGAGAAGAGTGACTTGGGTCAGGAACGTGGAGCCAGCAGTGCTGGGATTCAAGTGGTGATTGAGTAGGTGGCCATGTAGTATCCACTGGAGAGACCAGACACATTGAGAGACCAAGGAGGAGGGTGAGGTGATGAAACCCCAGCTAGGAAGTGGCAGGGGTTGTGGAAAGACTTAGCAGCACGTCTGATAAACCCTTTCAAAGGCAGGATCGGTGAGGGTTTGTGACTAGGTCACAGACTGTTTGTTGTGTCTTCTGTGGTTGATTAAAATGCAGACTCTTGGGTTCTATTCCAGATATTATGATTCCCTTATTTAGTTTGGAGTGGTGTCCAGGAATGGCCCAGGTCATTCTGGTACAGATGACCAAGGATGAATAAGGCAAAGCTGATTAATTCCCCCATGAGAGGCAGACATTGGAAAGAGGCATCCAGCCTGATTTTTGTCATTATCACAGAACAGGTAGAGAACAGGTAAACTCTTAAGAATTAAGGAACATGGAAATGAGAACAGAAGTAGCCCCTCAGCTGGAGACGGTGTTTCTACAGTCCTCACCTTTCACCCAAGTCTGTCAATTCTCTTTCTTTTCCAGCCACTGTCACATCTGAGCACATCATGACGCTAAGTGAAATCAAGTTTGGGTTCAGCCCTCATGTGAGCCCGCCGGTTTTATGCCTAGGAAAGCTCTGTTCTTTGGGCTTTGTAACTCCAGGCAGAAACCCTATAAGGAGTGTGTGCATTGTCAAATGTGGTGAGCAAGACAATAAGGATCGTCAGTTAAAAAACACAAAACCAAAAACTGGTTAGTACGGTTATTAGAAGAACCTGGAGAAATCATAGTGGTACATACAGTTTAGCAGTTTCTGCACGTGTGAGAGCCAGCAGATTAGATCACTTCTCACATTGTAAACATTTGACATAGGAATGTTCTTTACAGATGAGCTTTGAATTGTTGCCTCTTGCCAACTCAATTACAGGAGCCATCCAGGGCTTACTTACGGAAAGACCCCAGTCTGTCCCCACTCCTGTCTTTTCCGTCAGGGAGGTAGGGTGCCTTCAGGCCACACCCTGCACCCACCGCAGTGATCATCACCTACAAATTGTTATTCACTTGAGCTTCCTCCAGCTCTCCTCTTGTCCATTTGTGTTTCTTCTCCCACCCCCCTTTTAGGGATAAATATCCCCCCTCCCTGCCTGCTCCCCAGACAAAAGGAATCACCCTGGGAATAGGTCAGGAGTAGTGGTTTGCAGTCCTGGCTAGGCATTAGAATCAGCCGGTCAGCTTTAAAAAGGGGCACCATTTGGGCTTCATCCCCAGAGATTTTGTTTTAATTCTTCTGGGCATCAGAATTTTTAAAGCCCTCTGGTGGGTGGTTAGGATTAAAAACCACCTCAGTGTAGTTAATAGATATAACAGTACCAACAGTACACCTGTCGCAAGGAAACAGCAAGATTTGAAATGGAAATAGGTATTTTTAAATAATGCCTTTTGGCCACTCAGGTCTCAGATGCAAACCGGATCCCCATAGCGTTCTCCTTCTCCCTATCTTCCTCCTTTATTTAAGCCTGCTTTCTATAAGCACCAGCATTCAAAATGAAACAAAGCAAAAACTAGAGCTTGCTTTTTTGTTTGCTGTAGGATTTCTGTGGTATTGTTTTCCACTCTGTCGTCAGAGCGGAGGGTGACCTGAGCCTCCTCACGACTCTCAGATGCAGCCGATTGGGACAGAATGGCCTCATCACCATGCTGTCTCGCCTCTCGGGGCCTCACTGTCTAGAGGAGCCTTACTCAGTGCCGCTGAGCCCTGTATACCCGCAGGAGATGGACTGTCTCATGAAATCCATGGTCACATGCTGTGGTCCATGAATGCATACAGAAGTCTTTGTTTTGTCATCTGAGGAGGCCCAATGCTAAATTTTTAGTAGGATACTTAAGAGAGGGAAAAAAAAATTTTTTTTTGTGTGTGTGTGTGAATTCTTAACTTCTGTTGGATAAACAACTTTGAAGCCTTTGTTCAGCCTTGAAAGCAAGTGATAACCAGGAAGTAAACCCTAATAATTCTCCTCAAAAGCATTTTAAGTTTTATTTTTTAAAGGCAATTGGAAATTAGATCCAAAAATAAAATGCTAGTGATGGATAATTGAAGGTCATCATTCTGCTAGTCTCTAAACTGTGTTTAAGTCCCATAAAAATTCCTTCTGCAAATGTGTTTTGTCATCCTTTGCATTTCACATGAGAATATTTGGTGGTGTAATGCTTCTTTTTCAAAACTTTCTTGGGCCCAGGAGTTGGATTGTGCATTTGAAAAGGCCTTTGAACAGAAGAATGCCCAAACACAAAAAGTAAAAAATTCCATCTTTTTGCTAATTGAAAATTGATTCTGAATGACAAAAAAATGAAAACTCGGTGTATAGTTTCCCTTCTGAGCCTGGTCAGTGAGTGATCTAACTGTAGTTATAAGTAACTTCTCAAACACCACTCCGAGTTCCTCTGGTCCCGTTTGACCTCCTCTTTTTCCTTTCTGTAATTACTGAATATGGCCCTTAAAACCCATGTAGGACCAAATACAGAATCTAAACTCTGTGATCTCACCACCACAAAAACAGGCTGTAGGGACAGTCCTTCTTCTCTCAGGAAGCCGCCTCCCCTTGGGAACTCTGTAACTCTGTAATTTATAGTGGCGCCTTTGTAGTCCTAAACTCAGAGAGGACTTTTCCCCTGGCCCTTACAGAAGAAGTATTACAAATGGGTTGCTCTCGGTGGAGAAGAGGCCAGAGAGAAAGTATGTGTGTGCATAACCTGTTAGAGATCTCCTTTTAAGGGCATACCCATCTGTGGGTCCTCTGGGCAGAGGGTCTATCTGACAGCGGGCACGTTGCGGAGTGTGATGGTTCCTCTTTTATACTTGTCTGTCGGCCGTGGTTGGGACAGATGAGATGCCTGCCTTTTCTGCTGAGGTGTGCTTTATGAAAGGAGCTTGGCTGCAGTCCTTGTAGCAGCTGTGAGATGGATTCCCTCCCCAGCTGCCAGAGCCCTCTGTAAAGTGGCAGGTGATGCTTTTTGTGAGTGAATAATAGGACACCTCAGATATTTGAGCTACTGTTCACCAGGTGGTGCTGTCCTGCAGTGAATGCTTAAATGCTACCCAGTGAGGTCAGCAAGTTAGGGAAAGAAGGAGCTGGGGTGCTCAGAAGCCTGGGCAGCATTTGTGAGCTGTTGCTGAACATGAGATGAGGTCTTTTGGAGAATGTGACATGGGGAGGAGATCACCTGGTCTCTTCCGCGTTCTGCTTGAGTGAGAGCTCAGCTGGCTCTGCATTGGGAGGAGACCGGAACCTGTCCCCTGCATCACCTGGTTTCCTCCCAGAGAAAAACGCCTGCACTCTGTTCTCAGCTTAGAAATCCTGATGGGTAAGGGGAGCATGTCTTCTAGAGCTCCTCATTCAACAGACTTCAAAGGGAGGAAAGGCCTCCGCCCAGCCTTTGCATGCACAAACCTCCTAGTACTCTGGCATCTTGCTAAGGTAATTTGGCTGCCTCAAACGTGACTACGCATGTTTTTGTCCCTTTTGTCAGTGAAGTCCGGCAGCGTTGCTGGCAGGAAAGAATTGACTTAGGTGAGAGCCTGGTTATCTGTGTGTTTGACCATGGATAGCACCCTCGAAAAAGGACATTTTCCCGAATCCGTGTAGCAGTAAAAAGAATAATTCCCAGGGAAACAGACGGAGGCAGTCACGGGAAACCTCTTGTTGGAATTCTTCAGTCCATAAGTCTGCACCAAGCATCTGCCTCTAGTTGTGACAAGAGCAGGAGGGTGGTGGAGGAGATGGCTGGTGAGATCAGTCCTTGAGAAACTGGTAGCAGGTGGGGGGAGGTCAAGGCAGAAGGAAGCAAATGCTAGCATTCAGGTACCAGCAACACTGTGTTCTGAGTGCACAGTAAGGACTGGTGAGGTGCCGTGGGGGTGGGGCGGCCCATGAGCTGTGCATGGAGGGTGACTAATGTCCAGAGATGGAGAGAGATGTTTCAGGATGAGGGAACAGGGAGAGCAAAAGCGTGAAACTGGGCGGTGTGTTCAGAAATGGTGAGTTGTGCTGAGAGCTGGGACCTGTGAAATACGGGAATGAGGTATTCTGGAGGACTTTAGAACCCTAGCGTTTTAGAGAAGTTCTTGGTTCCTTATCTTAAACCTTTGAGACATTTCATTGTATACTGGGCTGCAAAACTATTAGCATCACTTAGAGAAAACCTGAGATAGCGGAGGAGGTCAGTGGGACATAGTACTTTGCTCATGATAAGGGGCTTTCGGTAAATGTCCCCGGGCAGCTTGAACAGAAGGTATCTGAAGAAATGAGTTCTCTGGGTTTTGCCTCCCAATCACCCTGCTTTTCCCTGAGGTAAGAGTGTGTGCGTATATGCTGATGTCTCTTTCCTCTCTATCGTGGTGGCTTCTTTGGGATTTTTAGGGAGGTTGTAACTAGTTTTGTAAACTCTGTGCGTCTTGTCTCACGTGTGAGTGTGCTGACAGGTTTTCTTTCTTTCCAGTTTGCCTTCCAGCTTCCTGTGGTCAGCTTGTCCAGAGGAACTTGCCTTCTGCTCTCCAGTGAGATAACCTCTCTCTGCTGCAAGCAAGTGGAGTCTGGGGTGAGGCAGGTAAGCGAGACCTCTGAGGTGAGGGAGAATCTGTATTCTTGACAGACCAAGTTTTCCAAGATATGCTATTTTCTGAAAATTGTTAGGGCTTTGAAGGTAAATCGGGTTTTTATTGAAACAAATTTAAGGATAATTTTTTTACAAAAATCAGTGTCTAAGTTACTATGTTAAAGCACTTTTAATAATATGGATGTTTCAGTTACATTCTTTCAAAACTTTTCTAATTTTACTTATTTGTCCCCACTGCTGGGTTTTTTGCTCTTTTTATGGTGTCTGGCACAGTACTTTTGCACTGAACGCATTTAATATATGTTGAATAAATAGCTTAATATTTTGCTTTACAGTTTGCCTATATAGAAGTGCAAGTGATAAAAACTTTTCAGATTTTTAATAATGTCAGACTGGCTGTGTGATCATTATCATTGTCCTTCTCTTGTTCCCCATTCCCCATGAAAAACTTGGTGAAGTTTAATCACAAACCTCCCTTTAGCTACCAGGAGACAAACAACGAACGTGATTACAGCCTGCCTTATCCAACCACTCTTCCTAGGTTGTCATTTTAGGGTCACACCAGTTACAACTGGCTTAGGTTGTGTCTCCTGCCTCTTCTGCAGGCTGTCTCGTCAATTTATTCTGAGTTGTATTGTTCCCCTCCCCCAGGTTTCAAGGAGGACTTTTTAGTTGTGTGGCTTTGGGAACTTTTGGAAAAGTTGAACTGCTCCTGTACTATGGTTTTGCTGTGCTGTGGTCCTACGGGTAAACTGTGAAATGAAAATACCTACTCCAGGGATTTAGCGAGGCTGGAGGCTCCTTATGGGTTAAGATTGTTGTGTTATTCGTCTTCTTATTTCCATGCCCCACCTCCAATGTGTAGCATCTAGTAGGACTCAAATAGCCCTGTTTCCTTTAAGAAGAGAGAGACAGAATGGGCTCGAATGGCGTCTCCAGTCCCATCTTCAGTGAGCACAGCGTGGAGGATTGCTCTTGCTCACGCTCAGCTGCTCACAGTTGAGGCAGTGGATGGAGCAGGAGCCCCCCAGAAGTCCTGGACAGAATGGCTGACTGGGGGTGCTGAAGATTCTGCCATGGAGCCCTCCTCTAGGGGTGTTGGGAATACTCCTCCATAGGAGATGGGGATCAAGGTGAAATCTGCTTCCAAACCTCTGTGAATTCTTGAAACGTCCATGTGATGTGTGGGTGCATGCTGCCATCTGTCCGGTGTGGCTTGCTAACAGGATTTCATATTCTACTCAACCCTTCCTGCCATGTCTTGCTCATCCATGAAGAACAGAGTGACCACATTGCCCCCGAAATGTCGGGGGGATCCTTCCAAAAGCAGAGCTTCTCAACAGGAGCGTGGCAGGGCAGTGCACATCAGAATCTCCTTGAAGCTTTAAATATTAGGATACTGAGACTCACCCAGGTGTGCCGAACTAGAATTTCTGGCATAGGGAAGGAATCCTTGCTGTATAGGTTTGTTTCTTATTAAAAGCTCTTCAAAGGGTGATGGTGTGTAACTTCTTGAAAAATATTTTTGTATGTGGAGTAGACTTAAAAACAAAAACTCTTTCTCAGCCCGAGCAGATGTTTGGGGAGAATTATTTTTGAACTCTCCTAACTAGTTTAACCAGTTTATACTGCCAACCCAAACATTCCCTTGCTGTGCCATAATTTGCATCGCAGGACCATTTTATAACTTTAAAATTGCCTGTGACAACACTTTCTACGGTTGTTAAGTATACAAGGAATGAGGAAAATGACATTGAAGAACAGTTTACTAAATTTAACAAGAGCTTAGGCGTATTTAGAAATCCAGGTGGGAATCTGCTTAAATGGAATTTTACCTAAGTACGCAGAGATTTACATATTGAAACCGAGGCCTTTCGTCCTGTGGTAACACATTTCTCAAAGTAACATTGAACTAGCAATTTAAGTGTATTGCCCTTGGAGATTTATTGGACAGAGGAAGTTTATTTAGTAAGTTATACGTCTTTTTTTTTTTCCTCCTCCAGTTTTTGGATGGCAGAGAATTAGCTAATTCTTCTTTTCTCCTTCCTTGGGACCAACTTCAGGAAGTAGACAGGAGCTTAATAGGAAAGATCATTTTTAACAGTTTTTGTGATTTTTAACTGTTTCTTTTGCAAATTCCCTTTCTATGAAAGAAAACCTTGCTATTTGCGGTTTTATGACTTTGATGGTTTTGATGGAGGGTGGGGAGTTTTTATTTTGAAATAATTTACTGTTTAGGAGGGACCTTACAGATGACCTATCGTCTGGTTTCCATCATCTCAACTTCACGAAACTGCTGTTGTTAAGGTCACAAATGGCCTCTGATAGGACTCCTGATGTGACTTTTCTGTAGCACTGGACACTTCTGACCGCTCTTCATTTGCAACTTTCTCCTCTGGGTTCCTTTGCAACATGCTTGACTGCTTTTCTTTTCCTTCTTTCATTTCTTCCAAGGTCCTGCTGTGTCTACCCTTAAACATTCCTGTTCCCTAGGCTTTTATCCTTGGTGGTTTTGTTTTAGTCTGCTCAGCCTTTTTGGGGGGACCTCACTACTTCCATGACTTCAGCTACCACCCACATATAGTGGCCCTCGTCTCACTCTGAGTTCACCCTCATCTCAGTCCTTTGGGTATATTTCTCCTTGGATGACTCATATGTACTTTTAACTTGGGATATCCAAACTGAAACCATGTCCCTCCTAATTATTGCCTCCTTCCTCTCCCCCTCCTCCCGCAAATCCTCTCACCCCCGTGCGCTGCCTGCTTTCCCACTTTGGTCATTGGCATAATGCAAGCCAAAAGTGTGATTCATCCTTCATGCTCCCTCAGTCAGCCCCATATTTTAATTGGCAATTAAGTCCTTTCATTTTAATTTCCTAAATAAAAAAGGAAAAGGCCATTCTATGGACATTTTATTATTATGGGCTTTAAAAGTTGTACTTGGCAAATTGGTAGTCACCAAATAGTCACATGGATGTGAAATACAATATGGGAAATGTAATCAATAATGTTGTAAAGATTATGTAGGGTGCCTGATGGGTACTGGACTTATCAGGGGGATCTCTTCATAGATTGTGTAGATGCCTGACCAATGCGCTGTGCACTTGAAGCTGAAGTAGAATAATATTGAATGTAAACTAAAATATATAGTCACGGGATGTGGAGTACGACATAGGGAATACATTCAATGGTATTGTACAGCTGTATACAATGTCAGAGGAGTAGTAGACTGTGGGGGAGCTTACCACTTTGTGGAGGATGTAAGTATCTAAGTATGTTGTTTTGTACACCTGAAACTAATGTAGTAAAAATTTTTTTAAAAATTGTGCTTGGACCTATATAAGCAGATATAATAACATGACATAATTATGACCATTTACGTAATTTACATTTGATGCGAGGCATAGTCCTAGGTACTCGTCATGCGTTATTTCTCATTTTCACAACTATTCTGTGGTATATCATCTCTGTTATAAATGAGGAACCTAAGGTTCCTAGAGATGAAGTTACAGGCCCAGGCTCACAGTGGAGTTAGGATTTGGGGATTTTAAACCCATGGGTTGGTCTACGTGACTCCAGAGTCTTTGCCATCATGTCACTCTGTCTTGCTCTGTTCCCATAATGCCACGACGCTGTTTTAGATTTCTGGTGAATAGGTTGACTTTGGTGAAGGCTGGAACTGAGTCTTATTTATATTTGTGTGTCACGATGCATATTTTTTCTTACATAGTAGGTGCTAAGGACAAGAC
>NW_017731380.1:3083773-3114459 GCF_001890085.2 Hipposideros armiger | reverse complement strand
GCAATAATGAAGACAGAAAAGGCTCTTTCAAGTAAAGACCTTGTTAATAAGCATAGTGTACATAGATCTACTTTTCATTCATTCTGAGCATAACTAGTTTAGAATGGATAAGGATATGTTTTACAAAACCAGGTAGTTCATATTTAAGTATAGGCAGGTGAATTAAAGCAGAGTCCACCGAAGTTGTCTTTATTCTGTTAAATTGATCTTGGGAGGGTGGATTTGGACACGTTTTGTGCTGTACCGAAAGGAGCCATACATAGTGGCACAGATTATTGTGTGTTTTGTTTCCTCATAGAGCTCTCATTTTGCTCATCTCAAGAAGAAAATGCTGTTTGTTTTCCTTTGTAGTTCTCCCTTTCCCATCACATTTTGGTAACAAAATTTGTCTGAGGAGAGGGTTCCCTTTAATGAGAATGTAAAACCACTTTGTCATTGTGGAATTTAGAAATTGTTTAACTTTTCTAAGTCTCAATTTTTTACAAAATTGCCCTGTAAATTTGGGGCAATGCCTTGTATTTTTCAGGGTTGTTCTAGCTGCAACATGACAGAGATAATAAACCTTAAGATGGTAGATCCTTGGTGATTAGTAGCTTTTACTGTCCAAATTTAGGTATCAGAAGCCTACATTTTCAGATTTAAAAGGGCTTCAGCTGGTCGATGAAGAAAAGATTCAGGAAGAATTCATGGACGTGAGATGGAAAAGGAGGGAGAAGAGTCTACAGCTGTGGTTCTCAGGAGGATGGCCCCTAAGGAACAGCTGTCATCTGATGACAATTAGATGGACCCTAATTGTCATCAGCTGGGACTTGTTAGAAATATAAAGTCTCAGCTTCATCTCATACCTAAAAATCAGAGGTTCTGGGGATGGGGCCCAGCAGTCTGGCTTACCAGGCCCTACAGGTGATTCCTATGCACTCGACTAGGCCTAAAGTTAGAGAAGTTGAGCTGCAGGCTTTGGGAACAAGCCAGTGGGATAGTGACGAGCTTCCCAGGATGGTGGAGGGCGTGGAGAGGAGATGGAACCACTGAGACTTAGTAATTTGCTTGGCTCTGTGTCAGACAAGGAGACCATGAGGATGCAGAGTCTGGTGGATGAAACGGGCGGTGCTTGTCAGCGGGAACTTGGAACGCAGGCTGGTAAGGAGGTTTTGGCGGTGCGGGAAGAGGAAGATGAGTTTAGTTTTGGACATGCTGAGTCTCTGCTGCTGGTGTTGATGTCAGCAAGTAACTGTAGCAGAGGTAAAACGATGTGGAAACAGATTTGTGAGCCACCCTCATGGAGGCAGCAGTTTAAAATGTGGTTTTCAGATCACTTATCTAAGGAAAATGGTGCAGAGAAAAGAGAACCAAGATGGATGGTTTTGAAATTGGATATTAGGGATTATGGCATCCAGCTTCTATTTCAGAAGGGTAAGTATAAATGTTTAGGGATACCTAAACATTTCAGTTTTAATTAAGTTTTAAATAAATTAAATTCAGTTTTAAATAAAACCAAATTATCACCATAATTTTGGAGCTTTGTCATTAAGCTATCTTTAGGCCCCATGCTTGTGCCATAGAGGCTGGTCTTGTACATCATTCAACCTTGAGATCCAAGACTTAGTGTGCTAAAGGAAAGGTTCTAGTGTGTCTTTCCTCCAGGAGAGGAAGTGGGGTGCTGTTGTCAGAGTGAAGATGTGACCTGGAGCAGGCTGATGGGTTTCTCCAAGTCTCAATTCCTTTAACTGTCAACCAGGAAAAATATGGTTCCTACCTCCTTCTTGTGAGGACTAAACAAGATACCTCACAGTGAAAAACTTAACCTGCCCCACGGTGCATTTGTGCTTTGCTGTTATTTTCATAGTGGTTTGTTGGATTGTGGAGTGAAGGTCTTCTCTTTGTAACAGATTTACAGTACTATTAAGAGGAGATAATTATCAGAAGTCATAATATCACTCTGAGTTGAAGATGAATGGGTTTGTGGTTTTCAGTGAATTATCAGTCCATTGAAATATGGGCTCCATTAGGTTTGTGAGAAGGGAGTTGGCTTGGGAAGTTTGACTGCATAAAAACAAGGACCAGATATTTAAAACGTTTTTTATATCCAGCTTTGTGCAGACTTCCCTATTTTGCTGTACCAGGAAGATGTTTCAGTGAGACCATAAAAACTTAGTACATCTGTGCAACATTTTCATTCTATCTAGAACAATTTCTCATCCACTGTCTTGGATTCAAAGTCATTCAAGAAACATGTGTTCCTGTTTTCCACTGGGTTTTAATTGGACTGTTTTTCCTTAAAGGGAGGCATTTGGACCACACACTTATATTTAGGAAATAACTTTGTATCTGTGCTACATGTACATGTGTAAGGAACCTTCTCAGTTTGGAGACTGTAGCATCTGAAACTCCCCCCCTCCCCAACCCCCACCAACTTGGAAGAAAAGTGACCTGTGTGCATATGTATGTGCATGAATGGTTTCCGTACCACTTCACAGTACCGATTTTGTTCCTTAGGTCTGAGCTGTGTTTCATACTGTCTCTCTGTGTTAAAAGAAGTGGTGACAGAATCCATGATCAAAGGTTTCACTGCAGAGTAACTAAGGGCTTTAATTGAACATTTCACTGGGTTATAAAGGGGGGGAAATCAGATGTTCATACATAGCATGTCACACAACTTCAAGTGTAAAGCTTGAACTTCATATGTTTGATTACAATTTTATGGGACTCCTGTAAATGACATTTGTAATCTCCATGCATAGAAATTACTCCGTAACTTGAAATTTAGCCAAAGTGTATTTTGCGGTTGGGTCAGGGTTGAATGCCTCCAGTTTAGTTCAGACCTACCATCCCCACTCTTCTAGAACTACACAAGGCTTGCATCTTTCTGGGAAGTTTAGCTGTTACCACAGCTGAAACAGTGAGCCAGACGTAGGTAATTTTATTAGCCCAGAAAAAGTTTTATGCCTTTGCAGCTGTTGTAGGTCCTAACCATGAAAACAAAAACCATCTCAGTTATCCAGGATCCATGAGAATTTGGCAAGGGCCCAATGTAAGTCCGTGTATTTTGGACTCTGAATTATATTTATTTTTATACAGGCATCCCCTGATGTAGGGCACACAACTGGGGAATGGCCTGACTCTGTGAGACAGTGGGGGTGGGGAAGGCCAAGCCTTGGGTACCACCCTTGCTAGGAAGCCGGATCCAGTTAACTGGAAGACTATACCTGCTGGATCTTAAATGCTTTATAAAACACAAGGAGAGCATCCAAGAAAGCAACAAAACCAATATAAAATACACTTGTCCCAAATAGCCAACCTGGCTTTCTTGTTTTTGTGTAATATATTGCCCCATACCGTAAATTGCCACAGGTCTTTCTCCTTCCATGCCAGGCTGGCGATTGTCGGGTGAGTTTGTAATTTGGCGGTGATGGACTTACTTGCTAAATAAAACTTGCACAGACTACTCTGAAATCTAATCATGGGACTTGCCAGGAGTCGTGCATATGTGGCATACCCGATCTGCTAACGTTTGCCAATCTGTAAATTACTACTGTTTAATTTTCTGAATTTCAGTGGTTCCGTGAGTGGGATAAAACTGAGCTGCTATTTCTTTAGAAGTACTTGAGCTGTTAGGGCTCTTGGCAACTCGGAGTAATTGTTCCATTGAGTCTGACTCTGATTCTCTGGGTTAGGGTTCCCTCACCTGGGGGTCATCAGGGCTTCTGTGTTCTGGGACGGGTGGAAATAAGTTTCACATCTTTATTTTCACTAACCTCTAACCAAAATGTGGTCTTTCCTTCAATCATGAAAGTGGGCCACAAACCAGGTACTATCATTAGCACCTGTGGCTCATAGAAATTACAGATTTTGTTTGAATCAGGTGGTTGGAGATAGTTTAAACTATCATTTGTGCTCATCACTGCTTAGAAAACTACAGTAGCTCTAAGACCTTCAGCTGTATCTTATATGTTATGCCTTAAGCACACAATATTACCACAGATTTGCTTTTTAAATACTTTGATATCTGTTTCAGTATAATTGATTTTCCTTGTAATCGTATTTTCAACGTCAAAGTCATTCAAAACATTCCGGTTAAAGGATCTAGATGGCTGAAGGGGTTCATGGAACTTAAAAGGTCACAAAATCCTGCCTTGGATGGCCCCCACCCTGGTACCTTTTTCATCTTGCTTTGAGACTGAGTGTATCAACATTAAAAAAAAGTCATAACATATTTAGCTTTTGTTTCCTGGCATGACTTGTCCTTGACTTTATCATCTAGAGCTCTGGTATTCCCCCATTTGGGGGCTATTGGAGTGAATTAAAAAATAAAGCCATCGCTGCTTCCCATGTGACCTTTTTTACGGGCCCCTGTGGCAGTCCCCTTTAAGACTGCTTGACTGCAGCCAAATGCGTATGGCCGAGAATGGTTTCCTTTACAAATTTCTGATAAGAGCCCAGTGATGCATATGTTATTATTTGCTTTAGCTATGGGAGGAGATGCTGCTGCATGGCTTGTATGGATTGGATTCAGCGCTCCAGTGCAGGCAGCTCCTAATTTATCTGTAGACCTTGATGTCCAAGGCTAAAACCTTATTACAGCTATTGGACTGTGCAAAACTGCCCAGAGAAAAAAAATCTGGCACCAGGCCATTCTCTACCCCATCCCATTACCTTTTAACAGGTTTTATGCAGTTTATTCAGGGAGAAATGCTGGTTTTTGTGAGTTCCTCTTTCACATAATTCCTACCTTTTTGGTGAGTGTTAGGAATAGGGGAAGCATTGCCCATGGGACACAGAGGTCTCTGCCCCATATAATCTTATCCATTGGCAATATGGCCCACCTTCCAGGGCTCTCCCCTTGTGAGCTCATGAATTTAGGAGCTTGCTTATTTTAGCGTATATTTTGTTGCCTGATGGCTCCATGTTACACACATTGACAGCACTATAGCTTGAAATAACTCTGATAAGTTGGATGCCTAGCAGAACTTGTGGGAGTAGATAGTAGGTGTCCCTCAATAGAGGTCAATTCTCTTTAAGGATAGATTTAAGGCATGGCATACTGCTCTGGGAGTAGAGGTAGGTGTGTGTGTGTGCGCGCGCGTGCGCGCCTGCGTGCCTGCCCATCTACCTCATAAGGCCCCTGGCAGCTAGTCTCTCTCATTTTTATCCAATAAAGGAGGAATAGGATAGCATTTGCATGGTCAGGCTCTGGAGCCAGACTGCCTGGATGGGCACCCCAGTTCGGCCCTTATGAGCTGTGTGACCCTGGGCATGTCACTAGCCTCTCTGTACCTTTATAGAATGGAGATACTTACAGTATGTTCTGTAGAGGGTAGATGTGAGGATTAAATGACTCTATGCTAAGTGCTTAGAGCAGGGCCTGGAATATAGTTAGTGGAAAGTTAAGTGTTGCTGCCTGCACATTAAAATCACCTGGCTGGGGGGAGTTGGTTTTTTTTTTTAAAAAACAAACTACATCGGGACTAAGAACTCCCATCCTAATAAAATTAGGGCCTGGGGAGGTTATAACCTTGTTCAGAGCATCATAGCAAGTCACTGACAGAAGTGGAGGAAAGGTTTTAATGTCTTATATTCTGGGGCTTTAAGTAAAAGATCCATCTGTCAGCTTCATAAGCAAGAGATCTTTCTGTAACGAATAGCTGCCTTTCACCGGGCATCTTTGAAGTGTCTGACCTTTTCCACTTTGAGTCCAGATGCAGTGTAATTTAAAAAATTTAATTTTTTCAGATTTATAATACCAGACTTCATTCAGCTGGCATTGATTGATTGAGTGCCTTTTAACACCTTTTGAAAATTGGACTTTCTGACATGTCTTCAAGGTCTCTCCTTTCAGACGAAAAGCCTATCACCCATGCCACAGACTCCTCCAACGGGCTCTGTTTTCAACTGCGGTGATGGTTTGTCTGAGCCTGTGATTAGAGCCGTCTTATGAACAAAAAAATAAAGTTTCCTCTTTAAAATTATAATACCTACAGGGGCTCGACTGATATTGTCCAGTTGAGCAGGAAGGGAGCCGTATTCCCGTTGGACAGAGGAGTCCGTGAAAGGCAAAATCACTCGCCCAAAGTATGTGATGCCTCTTACCTTTATTTGGGGAGCTGTAATTGGTACACATCAAGAAGGTGGGCAGTGTGAGTTGGAGATCATAGCTCTAGTGTGTGATCCAAGTGGAAAACTTAACAGGAAGGAGACGCGGAACGACAAGAGAATATAATCAGGGTGTGGTTGTTATGGAGCGAACCACCATAATGAGGATTGGGACTTGGGTCTCTAGTTGCTGCAAACCTTCCACTGGGGAGCACCCTGTGACCCTAGTCACATCCTCTGCAGAGCTGTGTGAGAGAGGATGGGACCACATTCAAAGACTGATTCATCTCCAAACCCTAGGTGGTTTATACATGAACTGTTGGCCTTCGGTCCCCCGGGGGCCCAGAGTTGATGTTGGCTTTCTCCCAGCCCTCCTTGACTGAATCCATAACAACCACATGGTCGCTCCCATGCAAAAGCCCTCTTGTATTTGAGGCTTGCATTCTGTGCTCTCCTGGTCACTTCCCTGTCTCAACTCCCCCAAGATCAGTGAGGACTTGGGAGGTGGCTGCTCAGGGCCTGAGCTTCCAAGTCAGCCCTGGGTTCAAGGCCCAGCTCTACCATCGCTAATTGTGTAACCTTGGGAAAGTTGTTAATCGAAGTCTCTGCTTCCTTACTTATAAAAAAGAAACAGTAAACTATCTCAGATGTTTTTTGAGGATAAAATGAGATTATATATGTGTGTAAAACTCTTCATCTTACCTGACATATAGTAAACACTATTTCTTAGGACAGTGGTTAATACCCCAAATCCTGCCTCTTGAAGTAGCATCCAAACGACCCTTCCGCATCCAAGAATCGAGTTCCTTGCCTTCCTTGCTTCCAACAACACTCACTTGAGGACCTTCTGCTTTACCAAACCATGCTGTTAGTCATCGTGCAGCCTTTATCATTGTCTGGTATTATTCCACATCTAAAATTTTGGAGTTCATTTAAGAGGACCAGACTTCAACTTTTTCATTCACTGAGTCCGACTGTGTTTGCTCTTTGATCTCTTTGAGATACCATTCTTGTTCTCTCTGGCTTTCCTATCTCGAAAGGCCTCACTCCCTTCCTGGCTAGCCCTGATTCCATGTGCTGTTCATCATGTGTAAGCCACATAATTTTGACCCTAAACTTGGAAATTAATACTTGGTGCCAGAAGAATTCTTAAATTATTAGTCCAAACCTACTGTAGGAGAGAATTGCCATTGGTTTTGATTTCCCTTCCGTAACAGCCCTGCTACTCATTCATTTAAAGAGATTTCTTTAATGTTCGTTGTACCTTGTAAAGTACGTTGCTGGGTGCCATGGGGATTTGTAGAGTTCCAACATTTTTTGCTTTGATTTTGATTGGTAACCATATGTCAGTACAAAGTGGGATGTGAAATTAAAGGTACCTTTTGATTCAGGAAGGCTTTATGGAGAAGGTAGTGTTCAAAGTTGGATTGACAAATCCCTTCACAATATACAAAAGAAGCTCTCGTAGCCTTAAGGAAGTAACTTTGTGGTATTTTCGTCCAAAAATAAAATTTCCTTTTTGCTAAGTAGCTACTAAAATGAGAACGTCTTTAAACAAACTTAGGTATAGTCATTTCCAATAGCTTGAAATATCAACATAGGAGAGTCAGATTTTTTAAAGACACTTATCCTGAAACAATTAGTGTATCTTCCTATAGAATATTTTAAATATAGGTTGAAAATGATTTTAATCTAATAGGAAGTTTCCACTTAATTTTGTACATTTGAGTTCAAACTTCATGCCCAGAACACTATTAAATTTACAGTTACTTGTAACTGTAAATTTATTGTGCTTCTAATAACTCATACTCAAATCTGAAGTCTTTTTGCCTAAGTCAAACCTATCTATAAAGAAAAAAACAGTAGAATTAGAGGTACAATTTGTAAAATGGGTTTAAATAAAGAAGACCAAATGGTTGGGCCTATGTGTCTTAGGGGATAATGATACCATATTTCCCAGCTATGCAAGTTAAGCAAAACCGAAGGCTGGGTCTTGACTCATTATTGCAGTTGCTTTCTAGCTGCTTGATCAATAGTCCACTCGCCTCTCCCTCAGTGTTTCTAGACAAAGCATCTCAGTCCCAGAGAGGTTCAGTGACTGGTTCCCAGTCACAACGCTAGGACCAGGGCTTTAGGATTAGGTCTCTTGATTCCTAGGTTTCTTTCTACTACAAGGGGAAAAAAAAAATGTGAGAGAGACCTCCTGGAATTTCAAGTATTCATCAAGGGTTGGTTTTTCCCAGCCTCATGGGATCTCTGAAAGAATGTTGAGACATAGCTCTTGCTTTCAGAAAGCTTCTATCATGCCGTTTCCCGTGATTTTCCAGCCAACAGCCAGTGTGCCCCCTCTAGCACTCTAGCAGACCTCTTCGTTTCCTTTGTGGTCTCCATTCTGCTTTCTCTTATTTGCTCTGTTCTATATTATTTATCTTATAGGCTGCTTCAAACCCCCCACTGCCACCACCAATTTCCTTTCCTTGGATAAACACTAAAGGTTGCTAATGCAAATAATAGTTCTAAAGCTAGTCCCGCAGAAGACAAGGTGATTATTTAGATGTCTTTTTTTTTTTTTTTAGTTTCAGGTGTACAGAACAATGCAAATAGTTATCCTTTTCACCCCTCATACAGAAACAACCCACCTCCCCCATCTACTGCCCTCCCACCCCCAATATCTTACTTACCTATTACAATTCCATTGACTCCATTCCCACACTCTACTCCACATCCCGTGACTATATATATGTATATATAATTGTAGTTGACATACAGTATTATTCAACATCAGCTTCAGAAATACATTGCGGTGGTCAGGCCTCTACACCGACTATGAAGTGGTCTCCCTAACAAGACATGAGTCCAACTGGCCCTCTAAAAAATATTTACAACATTATTGATTATATTCCCCAGACTGTCTTTTCTATCCCTGAGGCCATATTATAGTTACCAATTTGTATTGTCTTGTCCCTTCCCCTTCTCCCTCATCCCCACCCCCGTCCCATCTAGCAACCCTCAGTTTTTCCTCTGTGTCTCTGAGACTATTTCTGTTTACATTTCTCATTCAGTTTTTTAGATTCCATGTATAAGTGAGATCATATGGTATTTGTCTTTCTCTGACTGACTTATTTCACTTAGCATAATGTTCTCTAGTTCCATCCATATCATTGCATATGTTACGATTTCCTTCTCCTTTATAGCTGAGTAATACTCCATTGTGTAAATGTACCATCGTTTCTTAATCCAGCCCGTCTACCAATGGGCATTTCGGTTTCCAAGTCTTGGCTATTGTGAATAGCGCTGCAATGAACATACGAATGCATATGTTTTTTCGAATTAATATCTTGGGTTTTTCTGGATAAGAGTGGAATTGCTGGGTCATAAGGGTTTTTGAGATACCTCCATACTAAGATCCATAGTGGCTGCACCAATCTGCAATCCCACCAACAGTGCACCAGGGTTCTCTTTTCCCTACAACGTCGCCAGCATTTGTTGTTTGTTGATTTATTGATGATAGCCGTTCTGACCGGAGTGAAGTAGTATCTCATTGTGGTTTTTTGTTTGCATCTCTCTAATGATTAGTGAGGTTGAGCATTTTTTCATATGCCTGTTGGCCATCTGTATGTCCCCTTTAGAAATATGTCTCTTCATATCCTCTGCCCATTTTTTAATTGGGTTTTTTGGTGTTGAGTTACATGAGTGTTTTATAAATTTTGGATATTAACCCTTTATCAGATACATCATTGACAAATATCTTCTCCCATTCAGTAGGCTTCCTTTTTGTTTTATTGATGGTTTCCTTTTGTTGTGAAAAAACTTTTAAGTTTGATGTAGTCCCATGTGTTCATTTTTTCTTTTACTTCCCTTGCCCGCTGGGTTGTATCAGTAAAAATATTGCTCAGGGTAATGTCTGTAAATTTACTCCCTATATTTTCTTCTAGGAGTTTTATGGCTTTAGGTTTTACATTTAAGTCTAATCCATTTTGAATTTGTTCTTGTATATGGCGTAAGGAGGTGGTCCAGTTTCATTTTTTTGCATGTGTCCAATTTTCCCAGCACCATTTATTAAATAGACTGTCTTTACCCCAATGTAAATTCTTGCTTCCATTGTCATAGATTAACTGCCCGTATATGCATGGATTTAATTCTGAGCTCTCTATTCTGTTCCATTGATCTATGTGCCTGTTTTTATGCCAGTACCATACTGTTTTGATTACTGTAGGCTTGTAGTAGGTTTTAATGTCTGGAAGCGTGATCCCCCTGACTTTGTTCTTATTTCTCAGGATTGCCATGGCTATTCGGGGTCTTTTTTGGTTCCATATAAATTTTAGGACTGTATTTTCTATTTCTGTGAAAAATGCCCTAGGTAGTTTGATAGGAATTGCATTGAATCTATATATTGCTTTAGGCAGTATGGACATTTTAACTATATTAACTCTTCCTATCCATTAGCATGGTAGGTTTTTCCATTTGTTTGTATCTTCCTTTATTTCTTTCTTCAGTGTCATACTTTTCTGAGAACAGGTCTTTTGCTTCTTTGGTTGAATTTATTCCTTAGTATTTTATAGTTCTTGAAGTGACTATAAATGGGACTGTTTTCTTAATTTCTCCTTCCAATAGTTTGTTATTGGTATATACAAATGCAGCTGATTTCTGAATATTGATTTTTTTTACCCTGCTACCTTACTGAATTCGTCTATCAGTTCCAGTAGTTTTTTGATGGAGTCCTTGGGGTTCTTTATATATAGTATCATGTCATATGCATATAATGACAATTTTACTTCCTCTTTATCATTTTGGATGCCTTTTATTTCTTTTTCTTGTCTGATTGTTGTGGCTAGAACTTCCAGAACTATGTTGAATAAAAGTGGAGAAAGTGGACATCCTTGTCGTGTTCCTGATCTTAAGGGGAATGGTTTTCGCTTTTCCGCATTGAATGTGATGTTAGCTGTAGGTTTATCCTATATGGCCTTTATTATTTTGAGATATGATCCCCCTAGTCCCACTTTGCTAAGAGTTTTTATTAGATGAGTCTTATATCTTACAAGGCTGAGAAGAAAATTTTGAGCCCCTAAAATTGAGGATGTTTTTGATGTCTCTTCCTTCTCTGAAATAAAAAAATTCTTAAAAATTATGTACACCTTAGTTTCCAGTATTTTTACTTGTAAATATTGCTACTCTAGTATTATTGATTTATTTTGACAAAACAAAAGAGGCACCTTGAGAGACAACTTTGCTTTGAGATCAGATGGATGGTTTGATGGGAGAAGCTCCTTCAAATGGAGTGTGTACAAAGCACATGTTTAGTTATTCAGGATAACTGGAAAGATTTTTATTACCTTCAGATTTTTAAGGTTAATTCAGTTGTGGACATGAAGGGATATACAAAACGCAGCACTTCCCTCCCTTGTATTTCACTGCTTGATGTCACATGGTTTTAACTGAGTTTCCTTGAATTCCTTGTGAGTAAGAATTTATAGGAATGTTCTTTGTAACTTATAAACTGCTATAAATGTTGGTTAATTGCTTGATTTGGAGGAAACCATTCGTCTGTGTTCATTGCAGCGGCATTAAACCTGTCAACAAATATTGCGAACAATGTGTGTGAAGCTTGTATTCTGGCTTCTGTTTGCATCTATTGGGTTGTCGGAAAAGTCATTATGTATTTTTTTCTATGTTTTTCATTGCAAAAATGTGTCATGACTCTTCCAACAACCCAATATTAAAGAATAAAGATAGTCCTTGCTCTCAGCTCACAGATTTGACCTGAAGTTGTGTGAATAGGCAGTATGGCACTCCAGAAGAGGAAACTTTTCATGCTAGTGTTATTCAGTGATTTCAGACAAAGTGGCCATGGTTACGATACCGCCCTTGTGACTTCCATCTGAAATAGATTTTTGTCTTGTTTTGAAATCATCTGTTTTATCTAAGGCGATTTTCGTTATATTTTATATGCCATTGTAATTAGTACCTAGAGTTCTAACACGTAACGGAGGGACATTGTGTCTATCCCCCAAGACTTTATGTGTTATAAAGGAGAGACCCAAGAAGTGAAAGTACCGTATTTCCCCACATATAAGACGCACCCTTTTTCAAAAAATTTGGTATCTAAAAACTGGGTGTGTCTTATACAGTGGTTGCAGTTTTTTTACTTGCATTTCCTGCTTTTTTGCGCTTGTTGTCTTTGCGCTCATTGTTTCGCACTTGTTACCGGTATATTATGGTAGGTTACGTTTTGCCACATTCTGCCCAGAAATGGCTCAGAAAAGATTTTCGTACAGTGCTGAGTTCAAGTTAAAAAGTGATCCAGCTTGCAAAAGTGAATGGAAATCATGCTGCTGAACATAAGTTTGGTCCTCCTCCAACTGAGAAAACAATCCGAGACCAACTACAGGAAGAAGAAACCCTACTGAAAATGCCATGGCAGAAGAAGGCTATGAGAGGCAAGTCAGCAAAATGGCCAGATTTAGAGAGGGAATTGAAGATTGGGATTGAAGAGCAAAGGGCAATTGGGTATTTTGTCATCAGACACAGATGAGGACAAGCTAATGGTTGGGAGTTTTGACAGTGATGAGGAGTTCTATGAATTTTATGATGAATAAAACTTGAGTTCAGTATCTTTATGTCATACATTTTTTTTTTTTCAAATTTCGGGCCCCAAAATTAAGGTGCATCTTATACATGGGAGCATCTTATACATGGGGAAATATGGTAAGCTTGATAGTTGATTTAACTTCTGGGGGTTGTAGAAGGAAGACTCAGTGGTGTTTAGGAAACTTAGATGTTAAATGATAGTAGAAAAATAAGGAAATTCGCATGACTTCAGATCATTGGTCTTCTAAGGGTAATGTCACATCCTCACATTTTATTTTCTTTGACATGAACATTATAGGAAAATTTCTCCCATTAGTTAATTTCAGTTTTTGTAACCTAGAGGCTGGTCTTTCCTCTCTTCATCAAAAGTATATAATTTAAAGAAACGATAGCCGAAGTTCTCTACTTTTTCAAAGATTTATTTTTAAATATTCAAATCCAACCATGTATTTGTACTACTTGCTATCATAGAGACTTCAGTTTTATGGGGCGTAAATTGAAGTATAATATTTGGCCAGTATTTGAGCTGTATCTGGACATTTTGGTCTATAATACAATATTTAAAGTGAAAAAGGACAGTATTTCTTAAGTTTTGTGCTAATATTTCTAATGTTTATCTATAGGTACTTCCTTACCATGTGAATGGTCTTCTGGTAGCAACTTGATAGCTTCTGTGAGTTCCTTTTCAGGGCTTGTCATTTAATCAGTTGGGACTGAATTACTGTGTCTGGAAGACTGGTTCGTATCCTTTCTGTTTGGCTCACTTCTGTAGCAGGGTCTGAGTTCACCCCTTTTAGGGGAAAAAAATGACAATAGTTGAAGTTGCTGTGGGAAGGGGTGTGTGTGTGTGTGATGAGGCAAAAGGTGGCATTCAGGGAGAGCCTGCTGGCTGCCCTCACAAGACTGTTTCATGGTGGCATTGACATTCAAGAACTTACCACTGTCTTCCTTTTGGTACTCACACTGGAGTCAGAAACCCAACGTTGTCCATGTCTTAAATGGATGGTACTGGGCCAAGTGACTCTCTTTAACAAGGCTCATGAGAATGTTTGTTTAAAGCAAGAACATCCATTTATTAATTTATTCCCACAATCATATCTGTCAACAAGCCAGTCAGTTGTGTTGGGTTGACTAGAGCAGCACACTCTCTCCCCACTGTGGTTAGGCTAAGAAAGGAGCCAAATTATGAGGTGCTCCCCAGTGGGAACAGAATCAGAACATGGGAAAGTAGTTCTGTGATGCCAATTACATACACAGCACTGGGCTTCGATAGCCTGCTGGGTCCATTTCTGGAGTTGGATGTGGGTGTGTGTGTTTATAAGTACAGTAATACCTTGGTTTGCGAGTATAATTTGGTCAGGAAACAAACCACTCGTATTGCAAGACATCACTTGTTTACCCAGTTAAAACATTAGAAATGTTTGCGTGCCTTGTGGAACACTCACAAGCCAAGTTACTCGCAATCCCAAGGTTTTACTGTACATAGATACTGTCCAGACAGTCTTTTCTGGACTGTACTGCCAGTGTTGGCCCCCAGCCTGTTACCATAGGTGCTCTTTCTGACGACTCCACACCCCTGCAGATGAGCACAGTCTTTAGGTCCATTGATGAAAATCAAGTTTCAATTACATCTTTTGGGCTATGGATAATTGGGATTCTTGGTACTCTGCATAGCTCCACTCTGATCACAATTTAACTCACTGGGAGCAATCTTATTTTGTTCCCTTCGTGTGTGTGTGTGTGTTTGTGTTTCCTTTTGCACTCAGGTATAATCAATTTCTCCAGGTCACAGTTTGAAGAGCTTTGTAGAATATAAATATTAGCTCTTACCCTTGACTTGCTATTTAGGGAGGAAAGCAGAAATTGAAAAAATTGTTACTGCAGATATCTGATAGCCTCTTTCACTTTGCTGAAAACCACTGATGTAGAAGATGTGACTCTCCAGAAAACAGCTGAGCTCCTCCCAAAATATTAGGATACAAGGTGTCTGGGATGCCCAAGTCAGACTCCTAGTCCTTGCCCTGTGGGACATCTATTCCAAATGGCACAGTGGCTGGGCTGTGGGTTGTTGCCGACTCGGGTGATTAATCATGATTCATCTGGAATAGTTCAAAAGGGACCTTGGACGAGCTCTGTTGGCATGATTCCATTAATATTTTTCTTCCTTATATTTTTAAAGTATATAGTCCGTGCTAAATCACAGACACTGAAGGTTGATTGATTTATCTGGAGAAGAAAATGTCTGGGCTTATTAGGCATCTCTTTACTTATTATTTACCCTTGCCTACCAATCTTTATGCTACATTTTACATTGCTTTTTTAAGCATGACTGTTAGGAGACATTTATGTTTCCACAGTTCCCCTATGGAAGCACACTGTGGCCCTCTTCCAGATTCAGTGCTTGCCCTGTAGATGAAACCCAAGACTTTTCACCAGGGTCCTTTCAAGTCACATTTGTAAAAAGAATTAGGCTCTAAGCCGTGCGCCTTTTGTGTGTAAGATGATTTAACTCTAATAAACTTCACTATAGCATTCTCCAAATTCTGCTTAAGATGTTATCTTTCTAGTATCTCTCAGGTGTGCGTGTTTGTTGTTGAATTTTTTGGTTTGATTGCTGTTGCCCAAAGCTTTCCTTGCTCTGAGAAGACAGGCCAGCCCAGAAGGAGGACCTGGCTGGGAGTCTGCCGATTTGGATCCTGGCCCTGTCTTCATTAGTTGCCTGACCCCTGGGCAAGCCAGCCTCCCAGGGTCTCTGTTTCTTCATCAGAAAAACAAAGGGCTTGGAAAAATAAATACAGGCCAGGACCAAATGATAAGAAAGGTCACCCTGTGTGCTTAGCCATGGGATTCTGTGAATGGCAGCACGTCGAAACCCTTCATGCCTCTCAGTGGTCCCCACAAAACCTGTGCCTCATTTTGGGGTAGAAAGACCATGTAGGGTGTTACACGGAGGCCATTTTAAGCATTCAGGCAAACTAGGCAGGTTTGGGAGCCCTGCTCTGCGTAGGAGTTGTCCCCCCCGCCGCAGCTCTTTCTCTTCCTTCTTTCTTTCAGAAGCAGCCTGCTTGCCATCTCCCTTCCTCTCCTTCGTGCATTGGGTGCGTTGTGATGGGTAACACAACCCACTCAGATTTGTTACTATTTGGAGTTGTCCAGCCATCTCATCTCCGTGGAGAGACGACAGAGCTAAAGGAGACGGCTGACATAATGAACATAATGGTCCTTTTGTCTGTCTCTCTCTGTCGGGATGGTTTCATGTTTCATCTTAGGCCTGGGCCATTGTGCTGTTTTTACATGCTCAGGACAACCCCGCTTAAAAATACAGCTCCTTTATTGAAAGGATTCAGCTGTAATGCCACAGGCCTGTTCCCCTTTCCTCCCCACCTCCCCCAAGAGTCATACAACTATCCATAGGAAAAACCCGCTGTAGTGTGTGCTGTTTGATCACGTCCCCTGACATCAGGGTTAAAAATGTGTTCCCACTGTATTTATTTTGCAACTGCTTATAAGGTGTCTCTCATTCTGATAACCTTCCAAAATGTTTTCCTTGCGGTTCTGTAATCACTAGCATCTGTGAAACATGTCTTTAACCATGTTGCTTCCTTCTTAACCATTCTCTTTTTGATTCTCTGTTTTAATGTTTTCTTTTGATGAAGTGGGGCTGGGAGGACCCACATTCCTGTGCCAGACACCTTATAGTAATGTGCCTGGATTTACCCTCATAACCTTAATTAGATGTGGAATGCAGAGAATGCACTGTTGTGGGTTTTTTAAGAACTTTTATAGCAAGACCATGAACTTTTGATCACTTCATTAAAAGTTATAAAACACCCCTTGTGTCTTTTGCATTTAGTTTTCCATCTTTATTCATAGAAAATTAATGTAAAATTCAAGGCACCTTTATATCATGCTGAGGAATCTGTTTGAACACAAGTTACCTCTTGTATCAGTATGCTGGTTATGGGTATATTCTAAGTTACAACCATTAATTCCTCTTCTTCCCTCCCCTCCTTTTCAATTTAGAGGCAAAGGAGTGTCGAAAATGTTAAAGGCTGTGCTGAAGAAGAGCCGAGAGGGAGGAAAGGGAAGCAAGAAGGAAACAGGTATGTGGAAAAGAATGAGTTGGGTCAAGCAAGCGTTGTGGGTGTGGGGCCAGAGCACCCCACTCACTCCAGGCTGGGGAGATGTCACTGGCTCGTGGACAAGTCAGAGAAGTAATATGGGTTAGAACAAACAGCATATTGGAACTAAATGTATTTCTGAACTTTCTTTTGAGAAGTGACTGTGAAAATTTGAGTGTGGGTTCTGAACCAAATCCTTCCCTAGAAGATGTGTAAGGTTCACAATTTTAACGGGTCATTCAGATCGAGAGCTTGACTTAGAGACATTGAGGGATAGCAGGTGCGTCAGGAATTTGGTTTCTAGGAAGCCCTTTCCCTTTTCCCACATGCAATTGCATTTTATATGTTTGACCAACTGCTGGCTGACTGGTTTTCATCTTGTGAGTATCAAATTTTCCCCCAACAGGTGTAGCTCTACTGAATGCCAGACTGCTTAATTTTCATTATGATGAGAGCTCCTTAATTTGGCTTGGATTTCATTTCTCTTTGTAGTGTTCTGGTACATATGCGGTCATTGTGACTCTACATTCCATTCAATGTGATGAACTCCTCTAAGGTTATTTTGGTGACCACTCAGTGTTACAACCTATTTCTCTTGCTAGGAAAACTACACATTGTCTACCTATATTGCACAATGAAATTCTGTTAGTGTAGATTAATCTCCCTGAAATGTGCCATTTCGCTCTGTAAACTCATGTTAATCCAAAGTTGGAGAATGGCAGATTTTCCAAGTTATTGTATGTTGAATAGTATTTCAGTTTGAATTTCTATTAAAATATATATAAGTATATTTCCACAACATCACTGAAGTATAGCTAACTCTTTAATTTAAAAGGTTTTGTAATACCTTGTGATAATATTGTTAATATGTGTTATTTCTATACTTATATATAAAGTGGACTTAAAAACTTTTTGGATGTATGGAACCTAGACAAATTTCCAGTTTATTAGTTATCCCTTAAACCAAGTATGCAAAATGACAAACTTAACCTTAAAAATAGTCTTTGCTGTCAAGTTGTTGTTAAGATTCCATTAGAAGCTTCTCATTGATGCATGAATAAACAGATACAAAGAAGAACCCAGCTTTTAATGATAGAAACAGGAGACCATAGTTAGCTCTTAACCTTAGAAAATCAACCCCTAATTTTGAATAATTAATTAGAATTGTTACTATGGAGAATTTTCATTTCCCATAATTTCTATCCAGGGGGACATTCACCCTTGGTTGGGTTACAGCCAAAACATCCTTCTCTTTATCTCTCTGAAAGGAGTTAAAAAAAATCTTTTTCCCCTAGTTTTGGCTCATCTGACACTCATCTCAGGAACTTTGTTGCTTGCTTCTTTAGATGCCTTTGTAATTTCCACTATAAAGTTAGATCCTAAACTGTCTGGTTAGAGCTGCCAACCAGTGGCCAGGGTATCCAAGCCAAAACCCCCCCCCCCACTTAGTAATGGAGTCTTTCACAACAGACCTACCATCCTTTTTGATCAGTCCAGACTCATGTGAAATAACAGTATATAAATGATGTTCGGCACCCTGTCTTTCACGTGGGCCAGACAGTGAACATAGTTTGCATTTGAAACTTTTTCAGTTGTAGAGCATGTGATTTGGGCTTTAATTCCCCTTTTGGTCTTTAAGAGCTACTACTGTTTTTATTTTCTGAATCACTTCTTCATAATAATTCCCACACGATGATGGCTTTTCACTAATGCAAACCAACTTGAAAAAGTAATGGGAACATTTCTCATAAAACATCTATATGGTATGTGCCTTTTCCCTCTTAACTAGAACCTGGTTGTATTAGTTGGGGAATAAAGCAGATGGAATTTTAAATCTTGAAGTTATGTCACAAAATGATTGGGGAAAATACTTGGAATTTGACCATTCATGTGCTGAGCTCTGTGCCAACTCTCATTATATAAGTAAATCATAGCTAAGTTTCTCTGTAAATTGAAGCTGGCTAATCTACTGAGACTGCTATGAAACTTGGGTAATAATATCTCCTGCAATATGGAAAAATTTTGCTTTACTGTTTCCAGTTAACAGCAATCTTTGTTGAAAACACAAAGGAAAACTAATTTCTATGTACTTGAACTCACAATCCTAGAAATGTAGGAAATATTCATGTCTAAAATACTGAGTTCAGCTTTTCCTATCCTTTGTAGATTGTTTTTATAGACAATATTGAACTACCCTTTTATGTTGAAACTATTGAGAAGATTTGGAAAATATAATCACTGAGTTAAATTTAGTATTCTTCAAAAGAAAACAACTATTTTTTTAGAAGTATTGAACAGTTGGTGTACCCTCAGCTTCTATCCCTAAAAGAAGATATCGCATGTACCTATTTTAAACTATTGGTAAAAATTTAGCAGGAATTGAAATTTGTTATATACATATATATATATATATATATATACACACACACACACACACACACACACACATATACATATACATATATGTACACATATGTATATATGGATATTTGAAATATGTACAGTGAGATATTAAATTATTGAAAGCCATTGAGTAAACTCTAAAAATAGCAAAAGTCTTTTATGATTATTCTTTTTTACCTAGGAAGTGCTTATAGCTGAGCAAAAAGTATTTTCTGGAGGCTATAGAAACATAGTGGAGAATGCAATATTAAAAACTTTAAAATGTGTTTTGGGAAAGTGCCTTGTCTCCACTATTCTATCAGCGCAAATGAGCACTGTCTTTCTCTTGACCTTGAGTTAGGCCTAAGGGAGCAGAAATCAATATTAACCCATAATGTTGGGGGTGCCAGATGAGGGCATCTATTTTTTTCTCTCCTTGCTCTTATGTTAGGACCTTGATCTAACACAAGTAAATGAGGTGTTGTCTTTATTTTGAAGCTCTCTAGAGAGGCCTACAACCTTTTACCACATGTCTCTTTAGTTTAAGTGAACTTTACAGTCAGAAAACCTTCATGCTACTATTATTAAACTTAATTTGAAAGTGAAATAATTGCTGTATCCTAAGATTGAGAGTTTTGTGATATCAAATCTGGATCTAATAAGAGTTTAGAGTGAATATCAGAGCAACATAGGAAATATCTTTTCTGTATAGCAGCACTGTTTAGAAAATGAATAGGAAAAAAGTCCCATTTTATGATAGAAACAAAAACTTTAAATATCAACCTAACAATAAATATACAAGCCTTATATTGAAGACAATATAAAACTTAACTGAAAAACTTAAAGGAAGACTTGACTTAATGGAGAGAAATATCATATTTCTGAACGGGTAGGTTCATTTTTTAAAACCACCAGATTTTGCCAAATTATTTATACTTAGAGCAATTGTAGGTTCACAGCAGAACTGAGAAGAAGGTACAGAGATTTTTTTTGTATACCTGGTGTCCATACATGCACAGCCTCCCCCACCAGAGTGGTGCATTTGTCGTACCTACATTTGTACATTTAATGAACCTACATTGATACATCATAATCACCCAAAGTCCATAGTTTACATTAAGGTTCACTTTTGGTGTTGTGCATTCTGTGGATTTGGACAAATGTATAATGACATGTAACACTATCATAGTATCATACAGTATATTTTCACTGCCCAAAAACCCTGTCATTTTTCTTAACACAGCATACCCAGTTGATTTAAAAATTCATCTGGAGGAGGAAATGCTTGAGAATAGCCAAGAAAGAATTGAATGTGTGAGTCAAGTGCAACTAAATAGCTGAACCTGGTTCCCATGCCTGTGTTCTAGCTGCAAGAGAGGCCTGACAAGTATGTATTTGTACTTCTTAGCTTCTATAGGACAAGGTGGACTTGACTTCCCCCCAAGACACACATTGCAGAGGATTCTTCAGTCATAGGCACTGGGCAGGTCCCCTCTACCTCAATAATCAACCAAGCACAGAGATCTAGTGTAGCTCATCATAATAGCTACTGCTTCCACATAGTGAGTAAATGGCTTGGCTAGTGTTTTGGGCCTTTTTTCCCTACTAGTCTCTAAGAAATGAAACATAATTTTATCTGACATCTATGATATAGTCTAAGCTCACAGTTGATAGTATTTTTGTTTTTCTTTTAATCCTAGCGATAGTGGAATCATTCTGGAAGCATTAGACAGGCAAGGCCTCTTGCCCTTTTTAGAAGGGGCTGGTCCATCTCCCTCTCTGTGCAGCCCTTCTCCTGCCCTCTACCAGGCTTGAATCCATAGTCTTTTGCCTTATCCAACTCTCCTAGTTATTCTTCTGTATTGGTGTGGAAGTAGCTTCAAGTAAAGGCAGAAGAGGCAGAGTTCAGTGAACTTTTAATTGTAGTACTGCCTCAATTAAAATATGGACTGATTAAGGATAGGTTGCTTAATATGCCAAAATAATTGTTTACTAGTCTTTTTTTTTTTCGATTTAATTATCTGTGTTCTTTTTGCACCAAGGGGGGGACTTAATTTGAAGCAATTTATTTAAAAAAAAAATTGACCTTCACCTTTTAATCGTTGAAACCCAGCTGGTTGGCTAAATATCCTTGTAATGGTATTAATTAAGGCATTGGATAGTCTCTAAACTTAAGTATGTACTGAATTAATCTGTTAGCTTTGCATCTAATCCTTCACTTTGAATTTGTAGTAAAAGGAAGCTGTTTGCCTCTAAAGTTTAAAAGCCATTGATGTGATTGTTAAATGTGGTATTTTAAGCCATTCCAGGCTGCAGTCTGGTTTTCAGTGGTACCTTCTAAAAATGCCTCATTACAAACGATGCTTTGTTTTATCTGGAAAATATGAAGCTGCTTTTGATTATTCTGTGCTGCATTGCCCATTTTCTGTGGTTGTAGACTATTATTTAGGAATTTAGTGCAGTGACTGTCTTGCTGAGCTCTGGATATTTGGTATCTTGTTGTTAACTGACCCCAAAAATGTTTTCCAAGCAACAGAACAAGCAGAAGTAATTCAGACTACAGGTATTGTATTTCTCTTTACCGGGGCACTTAAACAAATTCCGTAAAATATTAGGACATGATTTAAACATAGGACGGAACCAAGCTGGTGTTAGTAGGAGCTATAATGCTGTTCTCTCTGCTTTGATTGATTGGTCCCTTTCTCAGTTTTTCTCTTTATTGTCCCTCATACATGGGACAAAGTCTAGAAACAATTTAGCTTTTAGAATCAGAAGATGCAGATTCAAATCCCAGCTTGATCACCTCCCAGGTTATTTGAACTTAGACACATTTCTTAATTTAGCTAAGCTACCCTACAAAAATGTTGTTGGGTTAAATAAGAGAACCTCTTTGCAAAATTGTCTCGCTTGACACCTGGCTTTTGCTCGATATTCACTACAGCTTTGCTGTCTTGAGAAAACTGTGATACCTTAAAGGACAAACAAAACCCTTCTAAAACTTCTTGTTCTTTCCCTGTTGAAGAAGAGAAAGCAGGACTGATCTCAGGCAAAAGGATGAGGTTCTAAGAGCTTCTTTCCATAACTTGCCATCAACTTTAGACACTAAAGGCTCTTCTGCTTGACCCTTTCCTTTGTAACAAAAGTGGGAAAGTTCTGAGTTGTTTGTTGTATGGTGGTTTATACTTTGAAATTCATTCATTTTACCTCTTAGCCTATATCAAGTACGAGTATTTTCTCCTTTTTTCTTTGTGAAATTAAACTGAAAGGCTTTTTCCCTTGCTCAAGAGATTTCAGGAGTCAACAAGCAGCCTTAAGAATAGATTTCTACAGTTTATAAAGTTTTTGAGATGTTTCATCTCAACACATCCTTAATTAATGAAGGTTTTCATATGTGGAAGCCTTGTCCTCCATCCTCTTTATAGCTTTCCCACAGGTTTTAGGGAAATCTAACAGATGAAAGAGTTAGAGAAGGAGGGGAACGAATACTTGCTGAGCATTTATCATGTGTCAGACACCTACACATAATGGGCCAACCTGGTCTGTCCTGACCTTCCTGTTTCCAGTGAGGGGTATAATTAAAGAAAGCTCTGGACCGAGAAGAAGGTGAAATCAAGACTCGTCTTGGCTCTTCCACTTTTTATGGCCAATAAGACCTCCAGCAAGTCACAGCCTATCTGAATCATCATAAAGGATGTGGCAAAACTCTCAAACAACAGCGCTTATTTACTTGGATCCCTTTTTGTATCTGTATAAATGTAATAGGAAACTTAATAAGAAAATATAAATTAACAATTCAGAGTCCATTTTTTGGTCAAATCTAATTTCATTTCACCAATATTTTTTTTCATTAAAGCTGCTTTTCTGTAAAAAACAAACAACCATGATCTTTTGTATAGACCTAGCCTTCAAAGAGCTTTGTCATGTGTAGCTTCTTAATTCCCACAAAAAACTCCATATTTGAATTTTCATGTGACCTACTATATTTGCATTTCCCTGAAGGGGACTTCCAAGGTTTATTTCTATTTTACAGAAATGTAAAAAACTTGATTTCATAGAATCCACTGGCAGACATAGTTACTGAGAGGAGAGGTGATCTACTAAAGATTTTTACCTCGATTGACTTATTTTTACCATGGAGGATGATCTAAATTTATTACCCCTCTTAAGGGGATGAAGGTTTTGACCTTGCAGTTGTCCTCCAGGATGGCCACCAAGAGTAACCAGTTTAGGAAGCCCTAGCCCTGGTGTAGAGCTTCATACTGAGAAACCCTTTTTCATTATCTCACACCATGGAATTAGAAAGTAGGTTCTGTGTCTCTCAACTCTCTCTATGTCACATTCTCCCCATGTTGGTGACAGGCAGTTATACCATATCAGCCATCAAAGGTCCCAAAATAGACTCAGATTCTTGTCCTATGTTCCGGAGACCACAGTACTATCTTAAGGGTAAAGAGAAAACAAGACCTGAGTAGTTTTTTTTTTTTTTAATTATTTACTCAAAGTTTACTTGTGTCAGAGAGTTGCCCATTTTTAAGGGAGTTTGGGGACATTAAACTGCTAGATTAGGTACATGATGACATTCTCGGTGCCCTGAGAGTGTGCAAGAGCACAGATTACTGAAGAATGATGATGTCTCTGATACGGGACATGTACAGACGTGGCTATAGTGATGTAGGCACTTGTCTGGAGTTGTTATAGATCATGGAACTGGCTGGTGGTGGAGGCTGAGAGCCTGGATGCAAACTCCAGGTTAAGGGTGGAAGAGAGCCACCTCCACACTGCTGATGTCCTGAGGTTTATACGTTTATTTCAGTTCTCAAAATGGAAATGTTTATATAGTAAGGCCTTATATTTTTGTGAGGGTTTGTTTGTTCCTGCCCCACCCCAAGCAAATTTTCTAGATAACTTTAGAGTTATGTAGAGAATCATTTCCAAGTACCATATATTAAACAGTATTTTGATTTTTGATGGTACATTTTCTTATTGTCTTTGTTTGTGCTACCATAACTCATACCATAGACTGAGTGACTTAAATAACAGACATTTATTTTCTTACAGCTCTGTTCTAGAGGCTGGAAGTTTGAGATCAGGGCATCAGCACGGTTGGTTTCTGGTGAAGGCTCTTTCTGGCTTGCACACAGCTTCCCTGTGTCCTCAAATTGCAAAAGAGACAGCAAGCTCTCTGGTGTTTTCTTCTTATAAGGGCACTAATTCCATCATGAGGGGCCCACCTTAATGACCTCATTTAAACCTGATTCCCTCCCAAAGGCCCCGTCTTCTAATACCATCACATTGGGGGTTAGAATTTCAACATAGGAATTGGGGTGGGGGAGGCACAATTCAGCCAATAGCACTTGTCTTTATTGTTCTGATTACAGATGTAATACCTTATTTCACTGATGATAAAACACACCATTATTTTATGTACTGCTTAAGAAGAAAGAACTGCTGTCAATTAAACTGACATAATGCTTTTAACATTTGTTATACTTACTGAGTAGTTTCTTTTTTTAGAGAGTTATTTTTACATATCTCCATGTTTTTCATAAAAATAGAAGGAAAACATAAGTTTGTTGAGATGTTTCAAATTTATATTCAGAGCCTGATCCTCCTAAATCATTTTTTTACCGAGTTGTCAATATTCAGTTTCCACACTCCATGATCTTCTCTGCTGTTTGCAGCCCTGATGCTGCAGTGGCTTTTGAGTCCTTCACTATTTTCTCCATGTGTTTTCTTCCAAGCTGCAGACATCCATCCTGCAAATTTGATGACATCCTTTTATGATCTCAAAAGGAGGTTTTAATGCAAGGCTTTCAGATAAAATCCAGGGTTCTTATTCTTTCCACAATGGATCTTAAGTGGTTTGTTGACTAAAACCTGAAAGGGGTTACAATTGTGTGTAGTCACTCCACCAGATGTAGTAACCCAGCTTTGCACCGTGACTGCCTCATTGCAACCAAGCCTGCGATAGCGATTTTAAGATGCCATCAACTACTACATACATTTTGGCTTTGGAAAAGTTAAAGTAAAAATAAATATGGGTCTTTGAATCAATGCCCAATATAGTATGTGCTCATTGTAGGAAATTTGGAAAATATGGATAGGACATAGAGAAAAAAACTTAGGAAAAAAAAGGAAAGCAAACCCCACGATATTCTTTATCTTTTGCATTATCCTTTTTAATGTCATTAATCTTAGAAAAACATCTAATACTTTATTGTACCAATATACAATTTTGTTAGGACATGTTTTAATTGTTTCCATGTTTTTCTCATTCATTAAAAAAGCTCTGGGAAATACCCTTTGTACAATCTCTGATTATTTTAGTAGAATGTTTCCAGGCAAGGAATTAATAGTGAAAGGAAATGAACTTTTCAGAAGCTCGTGGTGCCTCTTGCCAAATTGGTTTCCAGAAGAATTGTATTGGTTGCCACCTGTGTAAGCAATGTGTGAGTGTGCCTGTTTGCATGACTTGCTATTAGTGCAGCGGTTCTCAACCTGTGGGTCGCGACCCCTTTGGGGGTCGAACGACCCTTTCACAGGGGTTGCTTAAGACCATCGGAAAACAAAAAGATACTTACATTACGATTCATAACAGTAGCAAAATTACAGTTATAGGGTAGCAACGAAAATAATTTTATGGTTGGGGTCACCACAACATGAGGAACTGTATTAAGGGGTTGCGGCATTAGGAAGGTTGAGAACCGCTTTATTAGTGGGTATTTGTGCATTGTAACAATCTCTGCCAGGTTTATAGATGAAAACATTTATTTATTTATTTATTTTGTTTTTTGTTTTTTTAAGATTTTGTTGGGGAATTGGGGAAGGGGAACAGCGAAGTTGCTGTCCTTCGATCTTAGTTGTGGAGGGTGCAGCTAGCTCAGCTCCAAGTCCAGTTACCATCCGGCCCCCTGGCCACAGCTTGCGGCCGCTCAGCTCAAAGTGCCGTGTTGAATCTTAGTTGCGGGTGGGCATAGACCACCATCCCATGAAGGAGTCCAGCTGGCAACCTTATTGTTAGGAGCCCGTGCTCTCACCAGCTGAGCCATCCTGCCACCTGTTGGCAGCTCAATGGCAGCTCAGCTCAGGCGCAGCAGCTCACTGGCCCATGTGGGAATCGAACTGGTGACCCCGTTGCTCAGAGCTCGAGCTCTTAACCAACTGAGCCACTCGGCCGGCCTCCAACATGTATTTGTTTTTAATTCACATTTCTTTGAGATTGATAAACCTCTTTAAATATTGAGTGTCCATTTATATTTTCTCTTCAATGGTTGTCTTTTTTAGGCCCATGTCCATTTTTTTTGTCTTGAATGTATGAGGCTCTTCAGTCTGGTTCTCCCCTTCTCCCAGCACCCTGCCCCTGGTGTGTAGTAGTGGGGTTTCCTCACAAAGCCATTCACAGAGGAATTTTCACTGCACTGTTAATAGTGAAACTGCCTGTGTTCAATGGGTAGAAGTGTGTCCTACATTGTTAAAATTTCATGTCTGTGCTAAGGCTAGAGATTTGCTAGTCTACTTGGCTTATGTTTAAGAAATTTATTTTATAGAGAAACCAGAATAAAAGCATAAAACCCATTCAAATGAGTCACCATGTTGTCTACAGTACTTAATAGCATCCTGCCTTTGTGCACAGTCAAAAAGTCTAAGTGCTTCCTGCTACCTGAAGGTGCTGGAAGCCTGATTCCTGGTGAATTCCTAACAGCGGGCAGAGGGTAGTTCCAGATAGTTAAGTATCTCCTTAATTACTCTATTTTTAAGTGTAATTGTTTTTTTTTTAATCCATGGCTCATATTCTTAGATTATTATGTGTAGGGATTCTTTTTCAAACTAAGATAACATGATGAAGTAAAAGGTTTTAGGTCTAGAAGGATCTTAGAAATTGAGTTCAGTGTCTTCATTTTTTTGAGGAATATTTGGAAAAGGGGCATTGAGCAACTGCCCAAGGTCATATAGCTAAAATAAAGATGGGATCAAAGTGTAGTTATTGATTCCAGACTAGTTCAGTTTTTACTATGTTTCTGGCTGGCTTCCTTATTTTTATGTCTAGTACTGAGTATAGAGGAAAACATATCCCTGAAATAGAGAACAGTAAATTTCCTTTATAATTTCTCTCTCCAGGGATATTTGTTTTGATTTTTTTCCTCTGGAAGTGTTTTCTTTTTCCTTCACTAGAAGGATTATTTTTTAAAATCTTACAAGGTCTCAATCTAGACTCAATCACTGTGAGTAATATCTCAATTTCTTTTCTGTATCTTAAAGCCAATTTCTGTTTGGTGTCCTTGAGACTTTTATAAATTCATCCTATTATTTTTTTGTCAAGCCACTCATGTAGACATGTAATAGTTAAATATAATGTACAGTTATTAAAAAGAGTTATACACTGGTATTAAAAGTAAAGAAACCATCCCATTTCTTCTCTGCTTTTCTTTTCACTCCCTCAAGGCAATTAATGTTAACAGTTTCTTATTTGATCTTTTCTAGATATTTTCTATGCACATGTGTACATGTGTATGCAGATATACAGAGGGTGCCAAAAAATGTGTACACATTTTAAGAAAGTAAATAACTCTATTAAAATTGTAATACTCAATATATACTGATAACAAAAGATGAATACAAGTCATGTTTGACTTCTGCAATTACAAGAGGTGCTCAAAGTGGTTACCATCAGTGTAATTTTAATGCAGTTTTTTCCTTTCTTAACATGTGTGTACATTTCTTGGACACCCTCTGTATACATGTATAGATCCTTAAGAAAAGCCACATGGACTTTACAGTGTGTTTTATTTTGTAAATTACTGTGTTGACTGAATACATTTTTAGGCCTTATGTTAGCACATACTAATATATAGATTTTTTAAAAGTTGTTCAATATTACAGTGGACACATATCCTATAACTTATTTCATTATTCCCCTATTGATTATTGTGTCTTTTTTGTTGTCATCATTACAATCAATACTAGAGTGAATCTCCTTGTATATAACTGCCTGTGCTTTCATAAGAGTAGTTATAAGAAAAGTTATTGGTTAACAAATTTGTTCATTTATAACATTCCTAGATTTTGTTAAGTTGCCCTTCAGAAAGGTGGCATTAAATTTACAATTCCATTGTAATAGATATGTATGATGTTGGGGGGAAGAGGGGTGGCGGATTGGGGGAGGGGGGTTTTCACTTTGAGGGGTAAAAAGTATAACTATTGCACTGTGTTGTACAGCTGAAACTAATTAAAAAAATGTGTATTTCATAATAAAAAATAAAAGATTAAAAAAAATTTACAATTCCACCTTCAAAATATGAGAATGCTTGTTTATTTACGTGCTTACCAACATAGGTTATAATCGAACTTTTTCATCTTTGCCAGTGTGATAGGGAAAAAATATATCTAATTCTTTTTATTATGCAATTCTTTTTTTAAATTTTTTCCATTAATTTTCTAAGTCGTTGTCTTCAATCTAGTTGTGGAGGGTGCAGCTCACTAGCCCATGTGGGAATCGAACCAGCAACCTTGGTGTTAAGAGCCTGTGCTCTAACACCTGAGCTAACTGGCCGCCCTATTATACAATTCTTTAGAATGAATTGAAGCACATCTTTATATGTTTATTGACCCTTTCAAATAGTACTGCCTGGATTTGTACCCTGGCTTACCAGCTGTGTCAACTTGAGCGAATTACTTAACCTTTCTGTGCCTCATGGGTCACTTATGAGGATCAAATGAGTTATTATAAAGTGCTTAAATCCATGCTTGGCAGCTAGTGTGTTATATAAGTATTCGTCAAAAATAAAGATTTAAATTTTTTTCTCTGTTCATTTAACCTATTGTATTTTTCTGTTGGGTTCAGTAGCTGTTTTACTATTTCGGTAAGATTAACCACTGATGGTTTACTAGCTAGAGTTCTAATCAAGTCAAGCATGTCATATTTAATTTTGAATTATAAAACCTAAAAAGATTCATCTAAGTCATCCTTCATTTTTAATAGGATTAAATGAAGGATTTTGTTTTAATTCTAAGTTCCATGTTTAAAACTGACTGAGAGGTTACAAATCATTATTTCAGGGAGGTCAGCTTTCTTTCCCTGCTTTGTGATAGAGTTTTGATGGTGCTAATCTGATTAAACCTCTTAGGCTACAACCTTAGCTCTCTAAGATTCTGAAGACTAGAGTTTCTGAGGTTCCCCCGCCCTCCATCCATTCAATTGTTGCCATGGTTCTTGGACTCCCCAAACAGTACCTCAAATCCCTTCTGATTTATGGAAGCAGCATCTTAAAGATGAATGAGCATTCTGCTGGTTTGGCTTCAGAAAACTTAGTACGAACTCCAGTTTGAACATATATATACTAGTTCTCTTTGAACAAGTTGTTTCATTTGTCTGAAACTCAGTTTTCTTGCCTGTAAAATGAAGGTGATAATCTCTGTGTCAAGTGAAATGAAGTTTTTGTTTGTTTGTTTGTTTGTTATTTAAACCTTAGGCATGATAATGTTGACGCTGTGGGGAATGTTTTGTTTTGGTTTTACCATGTGGTATGCTTGATTTTTGGTAAATGCCCATTAAGCAAGGACATAAAATATACAAATATTTAAATTGCTGTCAAGAGGTTTTGATACCCAAATGTTGTGAAGGCGGGGTGACATACCTCTTTTTCTTCCTCAAGATACTAAATAAAGCAGGAAGTAAAACCATAGTTCACTAGGAAATGAATCCCTGGGAGAAAAAGTTGCCCTTTGAGTGTTTACTATGCATCAGACAGTGTATTGAATGCTTATAAAGAGTTACCTCACATAATAAATAGCTTATTTGTAGAGGTTAAAAAATTCACTCAAGATTATACAGTTACTAAGTGGCAGAACCAGGATTTGAATCCAGTTTATCACTCCGTCTCCAAAGCCTGTGTTCAGGGCAGCATAGCAGCCAGGTTGCTTAGGTTCCCAAGTCTAGTTGCTTAACCTCACTGTTTCCATTTTTGCTTCTGTAACATGGGGATGCTATAACAGTATCTGCCTCCTAGGATTGCGGGTTGTCTTGAGGATTCAGTAGCCTCAAGTGCTTAGAACAGTGCCTGGACTATATAGTAAGCATTTTATAAATGTTTGCTCTTATTATAATTTATGGTAATTTCTGTACCGTTCTGGCTTCCGTGCTTTTCCGCTGCTTGACCCTCTTCTCCAGGCTTGAGATAATGGCAGCGTCTTAGATATTTTTGTTTCGTTTGTTCCCTGGTCTGTGTGGCAGGCATGACCCTGGCCACTCCATCTGGAGCAGATGGAAGAGAGAGCTGTTGTGGCAGGTCTGGTCTTAGTGGAGTGCTGGGGGACAGTTGCTGTAAACACTCTGGGAGGACATGTGTTCACTAGGAGAGGGGCGGGGGAAGGAATGCAGCCTGAAAGCCCGGGTCTTTTGCCAGAATTGTGCAAAGAGCTGTGTGTGCTCTCACAAGTGCTGTGCCCATGTGATGTGGTGTTCACTTGGGCTTTACAAGCACAGGCCCTAGTTTAGTTATCTAGTGC
>NW_017731380.1:3058530-3083268 GCF_001890085.2 Hipposideros armiger | reverse complement strand
TCAGCATCTTAGCTGTAGAGGGCAGTGTCACTGGCCCTCATATGTGGGATCCGAACCGGGGCCCTCTGGCGTCCTAAGCCAGCTCTTAACCAATGTGCCACTCAGCTGGCCCCACTTCTGTGTTTTTTTAAAATGGTTTTTGAATGGGCAGCCAGGCTTGGGAGCCACTGGTGTGCTGTGTGTTCCTGTGTCTATGCAGGGACAGCCCCAACCTCCCATGGCAGAAGGATGTGTATGTGACTTTGAAAACTCTTAGGAGAAAGAACTCCCCCATTATCCAGTAAACCCTGTTCTTGGCAGCCCTACAAAGGTGGATTTGAAATAGAGATGTACAAGCAGATGAGTGAAAAAATTCCATTACAGAAATAATGAGGGACAGGCTTTGATCAAAGTAATGTGTAAATTTATTTGGTTCCTGTGGTTATGCCAATTTCTCATCAGCATTTGCTGATTCTCACACTTGCAAGTTCGATACACAAAAATGAATATGTATTGAATATAATTTTGATATTTAATTTACATACAACCATATAGAAATTGCTTAGAGGGCTGTTTTCCCAGAGTGATGCTAGAGAATGAATGAAGTGAGTAGCTTGCATTCCAGTTTATATTTGAGAAATCATGATTAGAATGGAATGTTAATATGGTTAGCTGTGCTGAGACAATATTGACATTGTTGCTAAGATATTTTACCAGACATGTCATTGAGGCTGCTGTTTTGAAAACTGAGCAATGATCTTTTTTGATGATGGAGGAGGAATATAGCAAATAAAATGGCAAGGGCAGAAAATGTAAAGTCATCTCATTCTCTCCCCACTCCCTGTCCCCCCCCCCCCCAGCCAACAATACAAGCCTGAAAAGGATCCTGTTAAATGGCCACATACACACAATTGATTTAAGTCTGCTGCTTTCTAGAATGTGTGCACAGAATTGGTTGTATTGCATTTGTAATGTGTTTTTGTGGGGGAAGAATCTTTAAATGCTGCCTAGAAACGTGGAGGCATTTTTCACCAAATGTTTATAGATCCCATTTTCCTTGTAAGGAGTTGAACTAAGATAAATGGTAGCAGCTCCTTTGTATTCTCTTTCTCGTGTAATGAGGCCTGAGGCCTGTTGGCAGCCAGCTTGGCTGACAGGACTGCCAGAGTTTGGATATGAGTAGTTAGTGAGGGGGTGGTGTACTGGTGATGGTATTGTTCTAAAAGCCTTTTTGCCTCCACTTATTTTTCCACCCCCAAAATGTCAGCATGTCCAATATGACAGAATGTTCCTGATGATTATCATTCAAAGAAACACGACTTGCTAAATTATCTGTGGAGGATAATTTCTTCAGCACCAGACAGTACTTTGTGCTCAGTATGCACCTTGGTTAGGTGACCCCCGTGGTGTGGGAAGGCAGGCCAGGGGAATGCCATGGTTAAGAATTCTGACTGTGGGCTCAGACTGCCTCGGTTCACATCTATATTTGCCGTTTAGAGGCTGCAGGACTCGAGGCAATTTACTTAGCCTCTCTGGGCCAAAGTTTCCTCATCGGTAACACGGTGGTAATGACAGCATTTACTTTAAATGGAATAGTATATATAAATAGGCAAATGTGTATAAAGTGCTTAACAAGGTGTCTGGTACACAAAGTAAGGTCTGAATAACAGTTGGCTTAATCATTTTCATTATTAGGGCAGATACATTCGATGAGCATTCATATAGAGTTTAAACAGAGAACTCTATAAATATCCTGATGCTACTTGGGTACTTGCTTAATGCAAAGTTCAGGGTAAGTGAGCTCCAGCAGTTATAGTGGGGCTAGGTGTGTAATTGAGATGAGAAATGGCTTGAGGAGTTGGATGTCTATTAGTGTGTAGGTGCAGGCCCAGGGCTGCCTCATTGCACAATCCCGGGCACCATTTACGTAGATTTAAAATGTGCAGGATGGTGGTCCTACCCTCATCATTCCTCATGTCACTCCCTTCACCCCAAAAGAAAGTTCTGTGGAAAAAGTGGAGTTCTTTATGTTGTTGTAAATTAAGAAGGTATATTCAGGTGGGGTTTTGGGGGGGATAGTTGAATGTTAAGACAACGATTAATTGGTTGGAGATTAGAAGTTAGAAGCAGGGTAGTCAGTGTAGACAAAGCTAGGGTCATGAGGTTTCTTTTAATTACTTTGAAGTACATGTGGTAAGGAGCTGGATCTTGGACCATTGGGGGCTGTGGGAGGAAGCCAGTCCTGAACTTCACTGTGAGAACAACCAACAAGGAAGACCACCTGACGTCAGGAAGACCTGGGAGAAAGATGACTATGGACAGTTTGGGGTAGACGGACAAGGGCAAGTCTGAGCCAGGTGGATTGAATAAAACCAGCGTGCACAGTTAGAGGTGCCTGGATATGGACAAGTGAGCCCCCCTTCCTGGGAAAGGGGCTCAGGAGAATAGGAACTTGACAGGCGTCTATGGGGTGGGGTTGGGGGGTGGGCTTGCTGGGAAATCTCTGGAAGTAAAAGGAGATGGATATGAATTTATGTTTCAAATAAACGTTTAACGGAAAACAAAATGTTTTATCTCATAAAATAGACTCACACAAAAAAATCAACATATGTCTACCTTAAAATGTAGAAGAAAGGGGGAAAAAACAACAACACATTGTTACTTCCACCCTCTTAAGCCTAACCACCATCCACATTTTACTGAACTTCCTTCTGGCTTTTGGTGGTACATATTATTTTCCCATCGTCATATGGCAGATACAAAATTTTGTATACTGGCTTAAAGGTTTATTCCACATGTTTTTTAAAAAAGTTGACCATATGGTAAACTCAACTTTTTTCCTTTTTGTAATTTCAGTTCCTTGGCACTGAAAATGGTCATTGTGGTGTTGTGTTACTCTGCTGGTTTGGGAGGATGGGAGGGGTGAAAGGAGCTTTCTCTGCCCAGTGTGACAGTCGTGCCAAAAATGTTAGCCATTGTTAGCAAGCTCTGGCACAGGGTGCTATTGTTTTAAGAGGTCACCAGATAAAGTAAGAGATTCTTTCTGCACTATCGGGTGAAGGATATGGTTCGGAAAACACATTTCCTGAATGAGAAGGTAGTGGAAGCAGTGGAGGGGACTCCCGGCTGAGTGAAGCATTTGAAAGCTGGGCTTGGGTGATAGTGTATTGCCTTTTTTTTAATCAAAATATCCCACTGTTGCATAATTAAATTTGATTCTTAAGTAATTTTTTTCCTCCTCATGAAGGATAAATGGGCGGTGTATTTTCTGAGCCTTTGAGTTTTTGATTGATACCACACTTAATAGAAAACTTAGTTCATGCTCTGTGCTCCCTCACGTTTTGTAGATGTTGCTTTTTGACTCCTAGCTTTTGGTGTTGAGAAGTGTTGTGGATGGAGTGTGTTCTCCAAAAAGATAATGTGGAAGTCCTAACTCTCCATACCTGTGAAAGTGACCTTATTTGGAAGTTGGGTCTTTGTAGATGTAATCAAGTTAAAATGAGGTCCTACTTGATTAGGTGGGTGGGGCCTAATCCGTTTAACTGGCATCCTTAGAAGATAAGAGACAGGTGCACAGGGAATAATGCCCTGTGATTACAGAGGCCGAGATCGGAGTGATGTGTCTACAAGCCAAGGATCACCAGAAATGAAGAGAAAAGCCTGGACCAGATTCTCCCCTAAAGCCTTCAGAGGGAGCATGGACCCTTCCCAACAACTTGATTTTGGACTTAGAGCCTCCAGATATGGGAGAATACATTTCTGTTCTTGAAGCCACTCAGTTTGTGGTACTTTGTTACAGTAGCCCTAGGAGCAAGAAGTCTGAGGGCAGTTGGGTTCTAGGTTCTGGTTCCTTTGAAAGTTATTGTGGTTTTATATCCCATTAATTTTGTTTTTAACCTGGCTGCTTGTGATAATTATTTCTTAAATTATTGACTTATTTTTTTATTATTGAAATTATTTTTCCAGGTGTCTAGGTGTGAGTTTCCCTTCAGGGAAACAGCCTGGAACAGCAGTTCTCAACCTGTGGGTCGTGACCCCTTTGGGGATCAAATGACCCTTTCACAGGGGTCGCCTAAGACCATCAGAAAACAAAGATATTTACATTATGATTCATAACACAATTACAGTTTATAGAGTAGTAACAAAAATAATTTTATGGTTGGGGGTCACCACAACATGAGGAACTATATTAAGGGGTTGTGGCATTAGGAAGGTTGAGAACCGCTGGCCTAGAACATAGTGGGTCTATTTTAATCTGCAAACTTCAGTTCACAAAAGATGTTTTTTTTTTCTTTGACTTCTTAAAATTAATTTATCATGTCTTTATTTCTTATAAATGCCTCTTGTTTTCTGCATCTATAATCTTGTCTCACATCATGAAAATGTTTGTCCCTTTGCTCTGCATACGGGGGAGACCACCTCAAGCTTGTTTTTATCATTGAGTGGACTTTCTATTTTGTTAATTCTATACTTTATTTCTGAAATGTGGGTCATAATTTGGCTTCTGTCTTTTCTTTCCTTTAATCTTAGTCTAACCTACAGAGAAAGTAATCTAAAAATGAAGTGCCGTATGAAGGGTGTAGAGGCCATGTCATCCTACATGAGGGTGCCAAGTGAGGGTGCCAAGAAATTTACTGAAATTTTTTTCTCAGTCTTCTTTCTTTGAGTCTTCAAGAAGATATTCCCTTTCGTGTCACAAATAAGCTATTTTCTCAGTCTCCCACCATTTGTTTGAGAGTGTTTGGGGGGTTTGATTTTCATCAAAAGAGGAAAGGTCTCATCAGTACTGTTTTACCTACCTGAGTGTTGGTTCCTGCTGGGAGGCTGGAGTGGATACCACAGCAGACGCCAGGGTAAGGGACTCATGTCTCTTCCACCTGGTGGGCTGATATGTGGTTAGGTCACCAATTGTTGTAACAAAAACAAAGGATGTTCTGTTGTCATCCTTGAAATTATTGGGAATTGTTTTCTTTTCTGGCACTGCCGTATCTCGTTTATGAACTGGCAAGTTTTTGTCTTTCACTTTGTAGTTACAGGTATCTTCTCAGGGTTCTGGGAGAGGCCTTGTAATGACTGCTAGCCAGAGGCTGTTTTACACAGAAGTAGGAATTCATACCTTACCTCTAACCTACCTGCTACCATGGTGACTGCTTCCCCTCTTCCTTTTACCTCTGTATTCCTTGCTCCTGTCCTGCCTCTTTCTTTTCCCCTTCCTGCCCTGTCTCTGGCAGACCTGATGTCTCCCCAGGGCTCTGGATTCTCCTGTGCGAGCTGTATCCACAAGTGTGCCCACACTGCACCCCAGCAGCGGAGGTGACCAGGACTGGGGAGAAAGCCAGGATGAAGGGTGGGAAGACACGAAGCATGTGCCTACACAGAGCCCCCTGATGATGGGAGCGAGTATGCTCCATGCTGCTGAGACTTCACTCTCCTTCAGAGCAGGGCACTGGTTCTCTTCCTTCTTCTTCTGTCCTGTGTCCACCTCAGCTGAGTGGAAACCAGCTCACCTCCGAGCAGACAGCACCGCACACTGTCACTTTAAACAGTCTTTGTGGAATAGAACTTCCTTTCACCCACTTGCTGAGTTCGGCCATACCAGGTGGCCCTTTTAGACTTCAGATCTTTACATCAGCACATGGTTCAATCCTAGGGGATGAACATTCCAAATATTTATAGGAAACGTATGTACATGGGAAAAAATGTAAACCGTATAAAAGCATATACCTCCATCCATGCTCCCAGTTGGTCAGTTTCCGTTCCCAGAGGCCGCCACTGCTCCTGGGTCCTGTGTGTCCTTGTGGAAACCCTCCATGCATGTGCAAGTGCGTATGTTTACATATGTTATGTAAACACACAGTGTGTCTGCACATGTGTATATACAGATGCACGTGTGTGTGTGTGTGTGTGTGTATACTCTCTCTCTCTCTCTCTCTCTCTCTCTCTCTCTCTCTCTCTCTCTCTCTCAAGGAAAGTCCATCCTGAAGAATAGAAACTCTTATTTGAATCATCTGATGATTGAGTATTCCCTCAAGTTTCTTTTACTTTTCATCTCTCCCCCCTCTTTTTCTTGTAATAGGAACACAGGTGTTTCAGATATTTTCACCACTTTCTTGCCTCCTTGGTTCTCAGTCCTAGCTGCACGTGAGAATCACACAGCGAGCGCCTGAGCCTTACCCAGGACCAGTAACGGATGTCTCCTTGGGAAGGGCTCAGGCTTGGTTTCGTGCAGAGACTGGCAGTGAATCGTGTTCACTAGCAGCAGGCCTGGCAGACCTGAGTCTGAGTGTGATGTGTCCGATGGGACCCGGGTACTGAGGATACCTGACAAGGAAATGTAGACTAATGAATTCCGTGCAGATTTAAGATGAACCCTGCCAGGTTGCTTTGGCACACAGCTGTCTCACTTCTTCATTCACCGGGGCCAGGCAGGGTGGCAGGATTCGTTGGGCTGTGTGGCGGGAACGGCATTCTGAGCATCCACCTCAGGCAGAGACTGCAGGCCCCACGGCTGCAAGAGTTAATGAATTTCCAGCACAAAGTGAACCAAGAAGAAACTGTTTAGGGGGCTTGATGACTAAACATCTATCTCAGATCCACTTCGCTTGTGTGGTGACAGCATAAGGTGTGACTGAAAGAGAATTAATGATGGCTGAGTCTGGGCACCTCCCAAATGGAGTGTTCCAGGAGTGCTGTGGAGCTAATTAACCAGCCAGCACGAAAAGTGAAAATAGATGAGGGAACAGGTTTCTTCTCACAGTGGCCCAGTACTGCGTGGAGACCTACATATACTATTTTTGGCTTTTCCTATTAAATATACAAAATGACGTAATGTTGAAAGGCCCCTGTCAGTAGCCTTTTCTCAGGGGAGTGGTACCGAGAGGATGGACCCTGCCTGGGTTCAGACCTAACTCTGCCACTTGCCAGTGTCCTCCGGTAAGGTACTTGATGCTTTCTGTGCCTCAGTTTCCTTACTGAAGGAAGGGCATAATATTAGCACCTACTACATGGGATGGTTGTGTGGATATGATGTAATAGGTAGGAAGAGTCTAAAAGAATGTCCTAACATAACACATATCTCATCTAAAAATCATGTTTTTGTTTTGTTTTTTAAATGTACCCCCCTGGGGCCTGGGAGTGGGAGTTTTTCTGAGGTCATAGATTCTTAAAGCTCAGAAACTGTTGCATGATGATATGCCTTCAAGGGAAAACTTTGACAATTTAGAGAGGAAGTGCCAGTCTGTTTACTCATCATCTGTTTGGTTCTATAACCATTGCGTATTAAGAATAAAACTGTGGGGCCAGCCGGGTGGCACGTTGGTTAAAAGTTGGCTTGGGACGCAGGCTCTGAGCAGCAGGGCCCATGTTCGGATCCCACATGAGGGCCAGTGACGCTGCGCCCTCTACAGCTAAGATGGTGAACAACAGCTCAACCTGGAGCTGGGCTGCCATGAGTCGCCGGGGACTGGGCTGCAATGGGGCTGGCCGGCAGCTGGCGTGCACTTTCGTGAGCTGCCAAGAGCCGCCTTGAGCGGCTGTCCAGTGGCCAGCGAGCGACTGCCTCACCCGGGAAGAGCACAATGATAATACCAACATGGGCCAGTGGAGCGACGTCCTCCACAACTGGACTGAAGAACAAAAGGACAGCAACTTATCTGTTCCCCTCCCCCAATTCCCCAATAAAAAAAGTAAAAAAAAAAAAAACACACAAAAAAGAAAACTGTGAAGAGAGTATACTGATTTCTGTTGAGAACCCCGTTGGTAGAATTTTGAAGACAAAGAGGCAAACTTGTCTCACTGACCAGATTTTTCTGTATCCTGGGAGTTAGCTGCTTTGTTGCCTCTTAGGGGTATTGTTTGAGAATTTGTCACGACGGTGTGAATAATGTTTTGGAAAATTGCTTTCTTGGGTGTATTAATCTTTCTTTTTGAAAATGCGCATGAACAATCAGTCTGGCTAGATACTGGGGGAGATCCTATACGATGTAAAATGCTTTACAGTGCTGTCCCTTACAGAGAGAGCCATCTGAAGTCTCCAAACATCATGATATCGGATCTTATGGGAGGAAATCTTTTCCAATTTTCTAGGTTTCTGTAAATGTGTGTGCGCGCGTGCGTGCCTGCGTGTGTGTGTGTGTGTGTGTGTGTGTGTGTGTGTGTATGTATATATATATGTATATATTAGAGTTACGTGGTTAGAAAACCTCAGTTGGGAAATAATGTTTTAAGAATCATTACTGCACTCCCAGGCAGGCACCGCATAAAACACGCCGAACTCCTTTAATGCCCTAGTTAAGTGTATCGCACAAGTCCCGTTTTCTGAACTGGATAAACAGAACATCTTTTCTCTCTTTCTATTCTGAGCTTCCATTCTCCCCCTCCTCCACCTAGCCACTTCAACAGCGCAATAAATGGAAACCTTATTTCCTGCATCTGCAGACCTATTTACCTGAACGTCTGAGCTCACCCTTGCCTTTCTCAGTCTGCTCTTTCTGAAATGTGCTTTTCCTTTCATCTCCCTGGCTTCGTTGCCCTTGTTTTTTTTTTAAAGCCTTCTCTAATCCTGCACTCCGTGTGCTTTAATCTGTAGTGTTGGACTTTGCCCCTCTGCATAGCCGCCTTTAAACACGCATTATCTCCCAGATTCGCATTTTCTTCTATTATGCATTTAAATCCCTTTTCACAGTCTGTAACAGTGGAAAAAATTTAAAATAAAGACCTATTATCAAAAGCCATTTCTGCCAATTTAAAATGCCTTATTGAATGGCTTTACCCCCTTTGATAATTCCATTATCTTTGCAAACTGTGACTTGGATTTGCAATTCTTTTGTGTGTATGTATGTGTATATGTATTTACTTATATGTACACACAGGAAGACGCTTATGCCCTGGTGTCCTTTCTATTATTCTTGGAACTCAGAGAATTGGTGATTTTAAAATAAGAAAAGATGTTAGTGTGTGTGTGTGTGTGTGTGTGTGTGTGTGTGTGTGTGTGTATGAATGATAGAGGCCATATGTGACCTGTAAAGCCTAACCTTTACAGCAAAAACATGCTGACTCCTAACAGGGTTAACTCACTTAAAAACATGTCTGTCTGGGGGACCTCCATATATTTTTTTTTTCCAAAGTAAAGTTCCTAACCGTATGGAGTAATGAATGTGTTAGAGCTTGAGTTGGCCAGTTGGTGGGACTTCGGGGAGCAGTTCTAACCTGCAAAGTGCCACCAACTGGCCAGCTCAGGCCTATGCCCCAGCTTCCTGTCTGTGAAGCAATGTGATTGGACCAGATGCTCTCTGAGATTAAAAGCATGTTGGGCTGGATGTGAGTGTCTGTGGTGTGTAAATGTTCCGTGGGAAACCCCTGCCTCCGGAACAGGAGGAGGCCTGGTAAATGGTCCGTGAGTGATGTCATCATGGTTTTCCTACCCTGGAGAGAATGCATCGTCCTACCTGGTCTGGGCATTTCTGCTGCAGCAACAGGAAAGGTGATTGAAGTATGCTTCCCGTCACTTAATTGAGATGGGAATAAAATAGATCACAGTGGAAAAAAAAAAAAAGCATCTATTCAAGGCTAAAAGAAATGTGCCAGCCGTGCTGGTCGTTGCAGTGAAATGTTTTTAATTCCTCTTCAGTCTCCTTAAGTGTCTGCTGAGGAATGTTAAATCCACTGGAGACTCTCTGGTGTTATATTGCCCAGACCAATATTGTATAGCTCTCGTGGATGCCCCTGAGAGATGGTCGCTTTCTGCCACTGGCATCATCTACATCCTTGTGATGCTCTTGGACTGACTTTGACCTGAATTCCTTTGCCCTCGTGCAGTTAAAACTCCAGGCTCCACAGGGCTGTCTGCAGAGCTGCTGAGCCGCTGGGTGACTCCATTTGCTTTGTGCCACCTGTTCATACATAAAATTCTCTCCCTGCTCTGTGCCTTTGTAATAAAAGGAAACTGGAAGTTGGGGATCTTTCCTTATGTCTGAAGAACAAACCAACAGAAAGACATGTTTGAGACTGACATGACAGTGAGATGTCAGAGTACACTTGAAATAGAAACCCTTCTCTCCAAACCCCGTCCCTAAATCCCGTTTTATTGCCAACCACATAAAATCAAAGTGCCAGAGCACAGCTGCTCCAAAGGCTGAAAGTCCTCATGGTTACTGCATGCTTTGGAAACTCACCCCCACCAGACTCGCAGTTAATGAAAATATTTGCTCTGCTTGATATAAACAAAGTTTATGGGCAGGATTCGTAATCAGGAAACTCTTATTCTCTTTTACCCTTGAACCCTTAATGTCTCTTGTATCACAGTGGAGAATAATAAGTATTTAAGAGAATAACCCTTTTTCAGTAATGAGCTTTACTTTTTATTTCTGGTCTTGTCACAAGAGCTGCATTTCTCCCTAATTTTGTGTCCCCATCCAAATTAAGGAACTTGAAGTCTGGGTTGTTTTTCTTGCATAGGGTCAGAAATACTCGTGTGTGAGTAGGAAAGATAGTGCCTTGTCATAGCGCCTGCTCCTACCAGGCCATGTGACCACCAAGGTAGGTGACTTAGGCAGCATAAGGGCAGCCACGGGGCAGTGAGGCTCTCTTCAAACCATGTGGGAAACCAGTGTCACCTCTTCAAGGCCCCTGCCTCCACGTCCTGTGTGTGTAACCCCCTGGGGTTGTGGGCTGTGGCCTCAGTGCTGTCCAAGTTCTTGTCTGTCTCCCAGTGTTTCTTGCCTAACATCCAGGAATCAGTGACCAGGAGCTGTTCTTGTAGGCTCAGCACCTGTTTGCATTATTAGGATGAGACCAGTGTGGTGGTTGGAACTGGTCATGAGAGCCAGATATTGGACCAGAGAAAACAACGGTCCCTGACACTTCCACAAGTCTCCTCAGTGTGGTGGACATTTCGCCCCAGTGGGAGCAGCCTACTGATTCGTCCCCAGCTCTGCCTGAAGATCCATTTCATTACCAGACAGTCAAAGGAGAGGCAGCTGGGAAACTGCGTGCCCTGGCTCAAGACCTCAGGGAGGTGGTTTCTGAAAGAGTTCAGGCTTGACCATGGTGGCGTAAGACTAGCTCCAACGTCCTGGGAATGGGAGGTAGTGGTATCTGACACTGCAGCCTCAGGAATCAGGGTAGGCGAGGGTTGCAGGAAGGCCAGAGGTAGAGACATTGCCATTCATGTGGACTTAGAAGGTAAGGATCGCCACTAACTCCTGCCTGCTTCCATCCCTCAGGGACAGAAGGATATTTGTCTTGGGCGTGAATATTCTTGTTTTTGAAAATTCTAGTGAGGGTTGCCTGGTAATTGTTTATTTTTTTCTTCAAATACCAGTCATTTAGGCAGTTAGTGGTAAATCTTTGGTTTCCAAGTTTATTAAAACCCCTTCAAGCATAGCTGGCCCAGGTGAGACCCAAATTACCTTCCTGATGTTGCCACTGCGGGACCCATGGCTTTTCTGTTCCCAGAGCTGCTGGTTTTCGGTTGCCTTTGAAAGTCAGGCATGAGCTTGTTTACCTATTTAAACACCACCCCCTCCAGGCCTGTGGAGGGGTGACTCCCTTCTCACATGAAAAACAAGCGCAACCATGCAATTGGAGCTGGACGGTTGGGGTTGCATCCCCTTTGAGCCTGGTGCACAGAGATCTGCAAAACCTGAGTCCCTGCCTGGCTCAAGAGTTTTCAACTTCAATCCAGGCCCTGATTTTTCGCAGTCAGGAAGGCCTGGTCAGGACCACTTGGATAGCATTTGTCAGAGAGACGAGTTTGCTTGTGGGAAACTTTCTAAAACTTTCCAGTTCTGCTGTATATTATTTAGAGCTTGAAAATGTTTTTAATCATCAGGATAATGATTTACCTCCTCTGCTTGCACTTCCTAAGTTGTGACTTAGTGAGGGGGGAGGAGCTGATCAGTCAGACAGGAACAGGATGAGGAGAGCCTGGGATCTGAGTACTTGAGGATTGGCTATATGTTATGTATGTTTTTTCAGAGAGGCTGATCCTGGCCTACATACTCCCTTCCTTGTGTACTCTCTTCACTCTAATTGTATCCTCTGTATTTTTTCTTTGAATCTGCTTACGCTAGAGCAGCGGTTCTCANTTTCCATGGTTTTAGTTACCCAAGGTCAACTGTGGTTTGAAAATATTAAATGGAAAATTCCAGAAATAAACAATTTATAAGTTTTAAATTGCATACTATTCTGAGTAGCATGATGAAATTTTGTGCTGTCCCAGCCACGACCTGAATCATCCCTTTGTCTAGCATATCCATACTGTATATGCTACACGTCTATTAGTCATTTAGTAGCTGTCTATCTGATTGACTGTTGTGATATCACAGTGCTTATGTTCCAGTAATCCTTATTTTATTTAATGGCTCCAAAGCAGAAGAGTAGTGATGCTGGCAATTGAGATATGCCAAAGAGAAGCTGTAAAATGCCTCCTTTAAGTGAAAAGGTGGAAGTTCTCAACTTAAGGAATGAAAAAAAAATCGTATGATGGGGCTACTCAGATCGATGGTAAGAACATATTTTCTATCCATGAAATTGTGAAGAAGGAAAAAAGAAATTCATGCTAGTTTTGCTGTCACTCCTCAAACTGCAAAATGTATTGCCACAGAGTGTGATAAGTGCTTAGTGAAGATGGAACAGGCATTAAATTTGTGGGTGGAAGACATGAACAGAAAATGTGTTCTTATTGATGGCAACGTGTTGCACCAGAAAGCATGGAGCCTATACAAAGACTTCAGCCAGGGATCCTCTGAAATGAGTGAAACCAAGATATTAACTGCAAGTAAGGGATGTTTACACAGATTCAGGGATAGGTTTGGCCTGAAAAATATAAAAATAACTGGAGAAAAAGTGAGTAAGCACATTCACATAACTTGTATTACACTATATTGTTACAGTTCTATTTTATTAATTATTGTTAATTTTTACTATGTCTAATTTATAAATTAGCTGTATCATAGATATGTAGTATAGGAAAAAAACATAGCATATGTAGGATTCATATGTATAGGAAAAGATGTAATATGTGAAGCCTGACAATTAAATTCGCCAACTCATCCTAGCAAAAGCACTACACACCTCATTGCTGAATATCACTACGATCACCTTCTAACTACTCCCCTTGGGGAGCTATGCACTGATACCAGCTCCTAGTCTACCCTTCAAAGCAATTTTGGAACTCTTTTTCTAGAATGGCTATCAGAGCTGTTGTCGAATTATTCTTGATGTCCTGAATGTCATCAAAATGTCTTCCTTTCAATATTTCCTTCATCTTCAAGTAAAGAAAGAAGTAATTGGGGGCCAGATCAGGTGAGTAGGGGGGGGGTGTTCCAATACAGTTATTTGTTTACTGGCTGAAAACTCGCTCACAGGCAGTGCGTGTGAGCAGGAGCATTGTCGTGATGCAAGAGCCATAAATGGTTGGNGGGGCTATTACGAACAATGCTGTTATGAACATTTGTGTATGTCTCATTTTTGTGTGATGTATATATTCATTTTTTTCTTGGGTAGTACCTACCTGTGGAATTGCTGGATTGTACGGTAACTCTATGTGTAACCTTTTGAGTACTGCCAAATTGTTTTCCAGAGTGACCGCACCACTTTGTATTCACACCAGAAAAATATGCGATTTCCAATTTCTCTACACCCAGGCTAACACTTATTATTGTCCATCTTTTTTATTATAACCATCCTAGTGCATGTGAACTGGTATCCTATTGTACTTTTATTATTAAGATGTAAGAATTCTTTTCATATTCTAGATACAAGTTATGCAATATACCTTTTTCATATTCTTGATACTATTGTTTCAAGCACAAAACATTTTGATTCTGATGTAGTCCAATTTATTATTTTGCTGCTGTCCTTTTGATGTCGTATCTAAGAGACCATTGCCTAAACCAAAACAAAGACTTACACCTTTGTTTTCCCCTAAGACTTTTATGTAGTAGTTTTAACTCTTACATTAGGTCTATAATCCCTTTTGTGAGCAAATATTTTGTGTATGGTGTGAGGGAGGGGCCAACATCATTCTTTTACACGTGACTATCCAGTTTGTCCCAGCAGCATTTTTGAAAAGATAATTCTTTTCCCGTTGGTCTTCGATTGACCAAGTCATTGGGGTGCCCTAAACCATTTCTGTCATTCCACTTATTCCTTTCCTTTTTCTCTTCACTAGCTCTATGTCAGAACTTTCTCTGTCAGAGCGGGCCTCAGGTGTGGCTTGCATCTCTGCTTCATCCAGTCTTCCTTTATGTCTCTCTTTTCCCTATGTGAGAAATAGCTTCTTGCTCCAAACACCTGTAGTAGCGCTCCCCTCTTGACAGCCTCGTGTTGCATTTCCCTGCCCTGACATTCTGTGAGCACCTTGTCTTTGTTTCCCTTTGGAAGCCTAGAATGCAGGATCTAATCATGTTCTTCTGTTTACCCTTGTGAGAGGGCACAGGGATGTACCTGTTAAAATGAATAGGATTTTAGTAGTCTGCGTTCATCATCTCCATGTGGTCAGTTGAAACTGTGAATGGACACATAGCAATTGGAGTGTAACGATAACTTACATTTATAAAGCTAAGAACACTTTCCCCTTATCTAGAGAGAACTGATACTTTAATTAAGGTCCTACCTCTCTCCCAGGGCTTTTGTCCCATCAAGCAGTGATCAAAGGGGAGTATGTTTTAAACTGGGCTTGTGAGCAGCCGTCTAAGCCCTGCTTTTCTACGCTCCTGTCACTCTCCTGTTTTCTTAGGCTTTTGGCATTTTGGCTGCGTGTTTCCCGCCACCCGAGGTTAATGATGACTGGAGGTTTTATCGAGTCACACTTTACAGCAGTGTCAGCTGCACCCTGTGGTGGTGTCAGATGGCGGCTAGAACAAACCCAATCTCACGCTCAGAAATGAGTGTTTTTACCTCGAGAAAATTGATGGGGGCAGGGGCAGTGGTGGTGGGAATCTTCTTTTTGATCATTTCTGATTCACAGAGAAACACAGAAGCCCATGGAAGCTATTGTATCTGTATCTGACATTCGTGAACGTTAGTGTAAAGTAGAAATAGAAGGAAAGAGGGATGTTCCAGCTTGAATCCTCAGATTTGTTGTGAAACAAGTCTGTGTGTCAGCAGGAATGGCTAGCTGTGTTCTAGGCAGAGGGGCAGGGGATGTGCAAAGCCTGAAGTGGGGAAACTAAAATGCGCACAGAATGGTGATCTCTAGAAGACAGGCTAGTAAGAAGTACAGGGCCTTACAAAAGGAACACTGGGACCATCAGCAAAACCTGTGATATTAGGGCCCAGAGCACAGACACCAGTAAGCTTTGCCTCTGGGGGCTTATGTAGACGAGCTAGCTAACAGTGTCCCGCAAGGAACCCTACCTCCTACACAAACGTTCTGAGAAATACAATTGAGGACACTTTTCCAAGGAGGCGTGTGGTTTTCTTGTCAACTCCATTACCAACGAAGTCCTCCTTTATGGTCAGAGGTCCTATGTGGCAGATAATGAGTTCACTTTTTTAAAAAGTGGATTTTATTTTTTAGAGCAGTTTTCGGTGCACAGCAAAATGGAGTGGAAGGTACAGAGATTTTTTTTGTACCTTCTCCCTTTCCCTACACATGCATAGTGTCCCCCATTATCACCATCCCCCACCAGAGTGGGGCATTTGTTAAATCAATGAACCTACATTGACACATCATTATTAGCCAAAGTCTATAGTTCACCTTAGGATTCACTATCCATGTTGGACCTTCTNTCGAGAATGTTTCATTTCAAAGTAATAAGCTTGTTTGTCCTTGAGTTCATTTAGGGACTGAATGCCAAGGAGAACCTGCTTAGTAAATGAGCCATGAGTACGATTTGGCTTGTTGAGTTGTAGGAGGGTGGACCCTATGCCTTGGGGTGTGTGGAGGGCATCAGATAAGAGAAGGGATGTATAGAGCTGGGGAGGCGGGGTATGTTGAAGTAGGCTAAAACCTCCCTTGGACATTCTAATGGGAGGAAAGTGATGGGAAGCCAAGGAAGTTGTGGAACGGATCTCGGTGTTTGAATCTGTTCTACTGATACCTATGGAAGACCAAGAACCCTCCTCCCTTACTCAAATCAAAGCTTCTTGTGGATTATTTATAGTTGATTTTGATCTAATCTCAGATATGTAGCTTTATATATATTTATAGCTTTATATACATACTCAGATATGTAGCTTTATATATATATATATATATATATATTTATATATATTTGATCTAATCTCAGATTTGTAGCTTTATATGTAGCTTTATATACTTTATATATAGATTTGTTGTGAATGAAACCAGATGAGCTGGTATGGTGCTTAGAAAGGGGTATGAGGAAGAATTCATTGATGCTTGAGTGGTGAAACTTGGTTTTTCCCTCACAGGGTAAAAAATTTTAAGAGTGGTATGAGAAAAAAATATCATTAAAAATATATTAATTGTATATATAGTATATATATATATTATGTATTCAATGCAAATACAGTATATGGGAATTATATTCTAAGAATATAGTTCTTAGGGATTGAATTTGCATCTACACTTAATGGATGGTCTAATCTAGGTTGTTTTTTTCCTTCACTCCAGGAAGTGACTTTGGTCCAGAGGCCTCCCCTCCAGCCCTGCCACTGTGCCATGGTGGCGACTTTTCCGTGGGCAGTCTTCCTGGAGCAGACGACACCTACAGGGTGAGCTTGGCCAAAGGTGTATCCATGTCTCTGCCTTCATCACCTCTGCTGCCTCGACAGTCTCACTTGGTGCAATCAAGATCAAACAAAAAATCCCCAGGTAAACAAGCAACAAAATAGCACCCAAACCAGCTGACTTGGTTATATACTTAATATACATATTGAAATTAAGCAAAACTAGCGCTTAGAAGAAATATGAGAGGCAGTGTTTTGTTTTTTTGGGGTTTTTTTTTGTTATGGTAACTTCTGGATGAAGGAAATCTTCTTAAAAAATTATGATTTGAACAGTCATTTCTTTAGTTCAACCTATATATAAACACTATTGATTGCCAATGCTAGACTTTTACAAAGATTCAAAGTCTTGTTATCAGTATTAGTGTTAACCATTGGTTTTGTTGTTTTCTTACTCATGAATTAAGGAATGCTTTAATCTAAACTCATTGTGGTGTATTTAAAGGGTTTGGATTTTGGCAAGTGTAATCTGATAACAGTTATTACTACCAAGTGTTGTATACTGATGTATTTTCCTTGGTTACATTATCCAGCATTTGAACAGCTATAAAATGTAATCATTTGTGAAAATTCCGACTTGTAAATCAGTGGGGTCAAAGGACTCATGGATTACTTGTTTAAAGTATTTTCACTTTCCTCATTGATTACCAGCTTTTTATACTTTGCATTACCAATAAAAAATCTATATTACTTAACTGGGAGAAGTTATGAATCAGATGTGAGGAAAGCCTTTCCAAAATGCTGATACCTGGAGCCATAAAAGTTCTTTGATCTTCTTTTAGGTTTGCTGACTATTTGTTTACTGAGGGCAGGACAATTGGGGGCTTTATCGAACTTATGGCCAGTGTAAGATTCTTCTCATTTATACATAAACATGTTTAGAATTAGCCTAAAATTTGCCCTGGGGCTGTAAAATTGATAGTCTTGTTTTTCTTGTTTCTGAAATATTTGTATTTCTTGGGATGTCACATGCACTGTTTCTGAATCAGTATGTAGATATTCGCAATTTGTGGGAGGGTATAATTAAGAGAGCAAATCTTAAGGCTTTGAATGTTAGAAATGGTGCTATGAATTGGTGAGTATCCAAAATATTTTATTGTTCTAGAGCTTTCTTATTTTGGACAACATTGTTTACAATCCAGTTATTAGCTGGAACTTGGAAACCATTTTGGTATGAAGTGATTTCCTGTGCCAAGGAATCTGACCTGTTTATCAGTATTTGGGGAAATTCCTGGAATGTCCTTTCTTCCCTTTGCCCTCCCCCTACTGCTGTATCTCTGTCAGACTTCTTTTAAATCACAGTTTTCACACTGCCTTTCTTGCTGGTTACTCCATTGGTAGCACTCCCATTCTGTAAATTCTTCACAGCATTTTACTTTTTCCTTTATCAGTGACGCCATTTGTCCTTTTTTCTTGAATCAATGTGTTTATTTGCTTCCTGTGTCTGATGGAAGGACGAGGATGATGTCTTTTCTAAGTATACCTCATTTATATACAACATAATACAGAGAATTACGAACCCATCTGGTTCCTTAAGGGACCTCAGTTGAGGGCAATGCCAAGTGCAAAGATCTGACCATTAGAGCAGTTTTCCTTCCTATTCTCTGTGCTCCTGCACATGACCTGTTGCTTGGGCCTTAGGACAAGTGACTACTTGAGAGACTAGAGATACTACATTTCAGCTATAACTTCATTATTAATAAATTCAGTGTTTGTTTTAGTAGGAACTTAAATCTTCTTTTTAAATGTATGTATGTATTGTTTTTTCCAGCTTTATTGAGACACAATTGACGTATAACATTGTGTAAGTTTAAAGTGTAAAAGGTGGTGATTTTATATGTGTATATATTAGAAAATGATTACAGTAGGTTAATACATCCATCACCTCTCATAATTACAATTTATTTACTTATTTACTTAGTGGCATGTTAGTGGGATGTTCAGTAGCAATGAGTGGCATGGCAACCCTGGGAAGTGTGGCTATCTAGAAGGGTCTCAGAGACTGTAGGCTCATCGGCAGGAAAATCCCTGAGAAGGCCTTATCTCCTGCATCCTGACCAAATTTGATATCTTTAATTTTGAGAAAAGAGCCTAGAGTTTGTTTTTCTCCGTTGGAACAAAATTTACTTCTGCTGAATTCTTTGCAAGGCCTTACGAATAGAAGGGAGTAGTTCTATAACATTCAACCTTTTAATGGGTTAAAGAAAATACTCTCCGTATTAGATGCTTTTGGTCCAAATGGTATTTAAATACACTATGCAGATTCTTCTCTAGCAGAGCACTGCTGTGTAGTGCCCAAGTTTGTGCAGCAAATTAGTGTCTGTCTCATCGTGGTGCTTTGGCTTCATTGCCTTCGTAATTTTAATTCAAAAAGGAAGGTTCAGGGCAGAGGTGCTTGCTTAAAAATGGCGTTGACTCAGACTACCTCAGACCATAAGCAGCATTTTTACACACACAGATTTCTCGTTCAGCCATATTGTTGCAAAACAATCCAGAGCCCTGAGGTTCTTTCTACCTGCCTGTAAAGATAGCTGACATATGGTTGTAAGTGTATACTGGATTTAAAAAACAGTCACCAGCTTAAAAAGCTAGCGCTGTTGTTGCTGACGATACAGTCAATACAGGGTGCTGTGTGAGCAGCTGTGTGAGCAGCGCCCAGAGGTGTAGAGCCCTTCCTCTTTGCTCCTCCCACCCCAGTGGGATCTTATCTTTCAGACTCAGCTCTGAAATTACCTTGATGACTTCTGTTCTCATTTTTAAGACAAGACCCCTTTCTCTATTGTTGAAGAAGGTGCTTGAAAAAAAAAATCCAAACCTGTTTTACTTGTTTGGATAGAAACTCTTTACTAATTGATGCTAATCAAGAAACTGTCAAGGACTGAAACTGTTATTCTAGCAAAGGTCAAACACTATAAACTCCTGTAATAGGCACTCACACAGCCTGTAGTAATGAAAGTTTGTATACTGGTAACAATTGATCATTAGCTCCTGGGCTATGGGAACCCTGAGCTACAGACAATTTCATTAACCTTCCAATAATGTAACCCCGCATTTTATGTGATTTTCTTACATTCCACTTATATTGCTAGTTATTATTTTTATTTACTCTCCTGCTACCTTGCTCCATTTGTTTATATTTTTTTCACTGCTAGTCAGAAGATGCCATTTTCTGAGCATTTCAAATTTTTGGTTTTTTTCTAAATGGAAAATACATCTTCTGGTAATGAAAACAAGGACCAATATCCATTAAAGTATTTCTGTGGCTATTGCAAGCCTTTTTGGATTAAGAATTCATTAATATTTGTAATGTATCCTTTTGTCTTCCAGAGGAGAGCAAAGCCCATTTCCTGTGGTTGATTTATTAGTAATATCATTAGTTACTTTATATTTGGATTACATTTCCCAGATCACTTTGGGTTCATTATGAAACAATCACAAGGTAGGGCCTGAATGAGAAGCCACTTTTTAAAATATTATGATGGCGTAAGGACAGCAGATGGTAACAAATGGGCAATACTGCTTTCCTCGTCCTCGCCTGTATGGGGACACAGGGTCATGCTGGCTATCTGCACCTTTGCTGCTTCCAGTTCCAGTTCTGTCACCTTGACAGAGCTGATGTAGCAGTTTTGAAAACCCCTCTGGCTGTCTGTTTCTTCAAGGGAAAAACCTCAAAGCTGACAGTCTGTAAAGTGGAAGACTTTGATTCTTGGACCATGAGTTAATGTCTGCCAGGGCTTTCCCAACCCCTCCCCCGAGAGTGTTTCTTTTAGAAAATTTGGAAATCCCATCATAGAAACAGAACTACTTTTAGCGTTATGATTGTCTAGCCTTTTTTTAAAAATCTACATCTAAACCTAAAATCACACATGCTCTGCCTTTTTCATATTGTGAGCAATTTCCAGTTTGCTTGAAGAACTTAATATTTAATGTCCATTGTTTTCATATTTCATAATTGATTTTTAACTAACTTCCAGTTTGGGGATATTTCTGTTATTTTTTGGGATTTAAGAAAAAATGTAGCATGAGCCAAGATGTTTCGTTTTGCTGTTAAATGCTCATGAGTTTTTAATTGTGGTACAATGCACCTAAAATGGACCATCTTAACCCTTTTTAAGTGTACAGTTCAATAGTGTTAAGTACGTTTACATTGTTTTGCAGCCAGTCCCCAGAAATTCCCAATGGGAATATTTTTGTCCGGTAATATTTAATACACAGCTGATATCTCAAGAGTGGCAGGTTCCCAGAAGTGGAATTATTGAACTAAATGGACTGCATTTTTAAAGATTTGTGATACATACTGTCCAGTCACTTTCCAGAAAAGCTGTATTGATTTCACATTCCCTCCAGCGTTCTCTTGAGAGGCTTCTTTTTGAAGTCAACATCTTCTGGGAACGGTCTCAAATGGATGGTGTTGGTGGTAGGTGCTTTGTCAGGCCCAGTTGTGGACTTCTGAGAATTAATAAGAGGAGGCTGAGAGAAGTCATTCTGTAACCTTTCTCTTTTGAACTTCTTTTCTGTCTACACTTGGCATTTTCTTTCTTTCCATGACACTGTGTCAGGGAAATTATCACATCTGAGTCAGATCAAGTTCATGGTCAACACAACACTCACCTGGCTTCCAGTTTCTACAACCCTGCAGTCTCTGTTTCACGATGTGGATCATGGAGGATCATAGACATGTCAGGGTGGGCAAGGCCTCTAGAGCACATCTAGTAAGTCCTCTTTGCAAATATGGAAGCAAAGATGGTGCATCTTTAAGGCACTTGGCCCCAATGCACGGGTTCTTAGTGGAACTTGGCCTAAGCCGAGGTCCCCCTCCATGTCCCCAGCACATTTTTCCTATGCCAGCCTGCACTGTGTTGTCTGTCCATTTATGACACAAGAGCTGTAAACGACGTGGCCTTGTGTTCTGGTTGCATGTACATGGGGAGGTCTAGGGCTTAAGGCTGTGCACACGTACATCTGTGAGACTTCCTCTTGAGGAGGTGGAGAATAACACAGGAAATGCAGTCCCGGCACAAGTCTGCCTGTAGAACCAGCTGATTCTAGGCCCTGCTTTTACCTCTGAGTGATCAGGGCCACAGGCAGGGATCTGACCTTCAGCAAGGACAGTTCCTCCTGCTGTGGTGAATAGGATGACATTCTTTGTTTTTTTCTGGAGACTTATTGTATGGCAGCCTTCTCCAAGGAGTAGGTGACCCTGCCTGTTCTTACTGCCACGTGCAGCTGTGACCAGAACACACACACTTTCTCCTGTTGGGAGTTTGCACAGAGAACCGTGTACGTGAGTTTGCTCCACTATGAACCTAAGGACCTTTGAGTGCCATTTAATCCCCTGCCCTTGAGTCCTGGTTCACCCATACACGATTTGGCTGTTCCTTGGAACCACCCCAGAGTTTTAAAGAATACTGATGCGTGGGTCGTACCTTCAGAGGTTCTGATTTAATGCATATGAGGTATTGCATTGCAATTTTTTAGAAGCTTCCCGGGTGATTCTAACATGTAGCAAAATTTGAAAAACTCAGATTAAGCATATGTGGCTATATTACAATTCCTCTTCAGTGAAGGTAAATACTCGATATTGATCTCTGTTTTCTAAATTTTAGAAATGATATTTGAGGAGGAAAATACATTACGATTTGTACAAAATAAAGATACAGTAAATTTTGGTTCCCTTCATACCCCTAGAATGACAACTACTTTTGACAGTTGGTGGAATGTCTTTCCTGCTTTGTTTCTGTAGTATATAAACACAGTGTATATGCCCATTCCCCAAGCACTGGACATGTACAAGGTTCCTGGTTTTCCACTATAGAACAGTGGGAGAACATTCTTGTATATTAATATTTAAAGGCATCGCTGATATTTTGTTGAATAGACTATAAAAATGGGATTACCGGGTGAAAACTTGTTAACGTTGAAAATGAATTTTTATATCCTTATTGGTCATTTATACTTTTTTCTTGGGAGAATTTTTTGTAATGTTTGTGCTCTGTTCTACTGGGGCAATATATCTTTCTTACTGAATTATCACAGCTTTCTTATTGTTTATTTTAAGGCTATCAGTCATGTAGGTTATTAAAATTTTTTCTCAGTTAATTAGGTTTATAGTGTTGTATGCCTCACAGTTTTTGTTTTCTCAATTCAAATTTAAATATTTTTTCGTTGTGGTTTATCCCATTGCATTTTTAAAAAACAGCTTTATTGAGATATTTTACATACCATGTAATTAATCTATCCATTTAAAGTTTATGGTTCGATGTTTTTTAGCATTTTCACAGGGTTGTGTGCAACCATCATCACAATCTAATTTTAGAACATTTTTATCTGCCTTTAAAAAAAAATTCCCATTAGCACTCATTCCACATTCCTTTCTACCACCCCCTTATCCCCTACCCCCAACCCTAAGTAACCACTAATCTGCTTTCTGTTTCTATGGTTTGCCTATTGTGGGCATTTCATATAAGTAGAATTATGCAATATGTAGTCCTTTTTTTTCTTATTGGACTGGATTAAGAAACTGTGGTACATTTATACAATATGTAGTCTTTTGTGATAGATTCTTACATGTAACAATTTTTTCTAGGTCTATCCATGTTGTAGCATGTCTGACTACTTCATTCTATTTTATTACCAAATATTGTATGTGCATGCCACACTTTTAAAATTCATTCTTCAGTTTGTGGACATATGGGTTGTTTCCATTTGGGGCTATTACGAACAATGCTGTTATGAACATTTGTGTATGTCTCATTTTTGTGTGATGTATATATTCATTTTTTTCTTGGGTAGTACCTACCTGTGGAATTGCTGGATTGTACGGTAACTCTATGTGTAACCTTTTGAGTACTGCCAAATTGTTTTCCAGAGTGACCGCACCACTTTGTATTCACACCAGAAAAATATGCGATTTCCAATTTCTCTACACCCAGGCTAACACTTATTATTGTCCATCTTTTTTATTATAACCATCCTAGTGCATGTGAACTGGTATCCTATTGTACTTTTATTATTAAGATGTAAGAATTCTTTTCATATTCTAGATACAAGTTATGCAATATACCTTTTTCATATTCTTGATACTATTGTTTCAAGCACAAAAAATTTTGATTCTGATGTAGTCCAATTTATTATTTTGCTGCTGTCCTTTTGATGTCGTATCTAAGAGACCATTGCCTAAACCAAAACAAAGACTTACACCTTTGTTTTCCCCTAAGACTTTTATGTAGTAGTTTTAACTCTTACATTAGGTCTATAATCCCTTTTGTGAGCAAATATTTTGTGTATGGTGTGAGGGAGGGGCCAACATCATTCTTTTACACGTGACTATCCAGTTTGTCCCAGCAGCATTTTTGAAAAGATAATTCTTTTCCCGTTGGTCTTCGATTGACCAAGTCATTGGGGTGCCCTAAACCATTTCTGTCATTCCACTTATTCCTTTCCTTTTTCTCTTCACTAGCTCTATGTCAGAACTTTCTCTGTCAGAGCGGGCCTCAGGTGTGGCTTGCATCTCTGCTTCATCCAGTCTTCCTTTATGTCTCTCTTTTCCCTATGTGAGAAATAGCTTCTTGCTCCAAACACCTGTAGTAGCGCTCCCCTCTTGACAGCCTCGTGTTGCATTTCCCTGCCCTGACATTCTGTGAGCACCTTGTCTTTGTTTCCCTTTGGAAGCCTAGAATGCAGGATCTAATCATGTCCTTCTGTTTACCCTTGTGAGAGGGCACAGGGATGTACCTGTTAAAATGAATAGGATTTTAGTAGTCTGCGTTCATCATCTCCATGTGGTCAGTTGAAACTGTGAATGGACACATAGCAATTGGAGTGTAACGATAACTTACATTTATAAAGCTAAGAACACTTTCCCCTTATCTAGAGAGAACTGATACTTTAATTAAGGTCCTACCTCTCTCCCAGGGCTTTTGTCCCATCAAGCAGTGATCAAAGGGGAGTATGTTTTAAACTGGGCTTGTGAGCAGCCGTCTAAGCCCTGCTTTTCTACGCTCCTGTCACTCTCCTGTTTTCTTAGGCTTTTGGCATTTTGGCTGCGTGTTTCCCGCCACCCGA
>NW_017731380.1:3043043-3051760 GCF_001890085.2 Hipposideros armiger | reverse complement strand
TTCCTTAAATGGTTAGGAGAATTCACCAGTGAGCCCATCTGGGCCTGGTGCTTTCTGTTTTGGAAGGTGATTAATTGTTGATTCAGTTTCTTTAATAGATACAGGCCTATTCAGATTGCACTCATTTTTTGAAGAGCCTATGGGAATAACTTATCCACCATAAATAAGGGATTTGGGAGACTGGTTTTAGCTAACTGAAATTTAATGAGTCCTGATAGGTGCAAAATCCTCCATCCACCACAGTCTTGGACAGGTCGGAACTGGATTCACGTCCTAGTTGGTTATAGGTGATTCCTTATCTGGGAGACAGGGTTAATAATGCTGCTTCTCTTACAGGGTAAGCAAAATTTAAATGAAATGTAGACTGTAAATCGTAGGGCCTGATCCACTAGTTTTCCTGTTGGTTCCTCTTTCAGTGTAACCATCTGCCTCCGAGTCCACCTTCAGCTTCCTTCGTCTGACTCAGTGGGTGCGCATGGATTCCCACAGTCTCCGTCCTCTCGGTTCTTTAGCCTCAGCCAGATGCCCTCCAGTGGGATTTCATCCTTAGATTTGTATGTTTTCTGGCAAGCATATGTCTTCTTGATGTAAAGGAGGCTTTGTTCCCTGTGAACAGGACACGAAAGCATCATTAGTGCCTTGACTGACCAATGTCTGGGGTCTAATTCCAGTTCTGCCACCAACTACTTGTGTCATTCATCTTTCTGTTTGCACATGATTTGTGTGAAGTGATTAAAATGTTACATCTGTAAAATTGCCCTGTAAAGGAAGTCAGCTCTTAGAACAAGTGATGCAAGTACAAAGGTTTAAGAAAGCAGTTTTTAGCAGAAAAGAGGAATTTAGGTAAAATAGAAAGATGGGATGCCTGGTGATGCCCTGCCTCAATAATTGTGAAGCTCCCATGAGCTCTCTAGAAATGGGAGATGAAGCTGGTGGAGAGAGTAAGTGTTCCAAAATGGTCCAAATTTGCTCACCAGGCGATGAGAGCAAAATTCCAGTGGAAGTTGAGCAGTTACTTTTTGTCCAAAGCTATGCATGAAAGCACAGTTACAGAGTTGTTCCTTACTCAGGTAAGGGATCAAGTCAGCAGGTAAGGCAGAAACCTTTGTGTCAGGTTACCCTTGAACACCCCTTAAACTGCTTGTAAATGCCATATGCAGACATAATGTCTCTGGGTAGAAGAGCCGTTTGTCTTCTGCCATTGCCATAGATTGCTGTTTATTTGAATGAGCACCAAATGAAGGCGTGAGATTGTACTTAGGTCTGGATGGTACTAAAAATACGTATGTTATACACCAGAATTCCATTATGTGAGGGGCAAGTGGGGGCCAACTCTGGCTGAGGGAGTAGCAGATGTGTATCTCTCATCCTCCAGAATTGCCTCCCATGTTGTATAGCACATTTCGTTGAATGCAGGTGAGGTAATTGTGCCCAGGTTAGAACTCCACTGCAACACTGGAGGGAAGTGTCATTTGAGAATGCAGAAATATGGACACTTCTGTCGTGGACATTTTGACGTTTCACAAGGACTCTGGATGTTGAGGGTCTTCAGTAATCAAAAGAAAATATATGCCTGTTATGCACATCCTAGAGTCTAGTGTTAATATTTGATTTGAAAATATTAGATATGGAAATTAGAGATCTTGGAGTGAGGCTTACAGACTGTCAATCAGAAAATGAGTGTGGACGTCCAGCTCTTCAGCAAAAAATTCAGTAGAGATTCCCTTTATTAAAAATAGTTCATTTTTACAAAATAACTTACATTTTTTCTGTTCCTAAATGAGTCAGGTGTGTATACTCTAAGATTTGAATGAATATATATGCACTCGTATATATGCATTGAAATTTGAATGTATGCATTGAAAAGATTGAGTGTGTGATTTTTTTTTTAGAAGTTATGAGGTTTAAGCAGATCTTAACTGCATTAGATAAGCTTGACTTCCTGTATGCTACCCGCTTGTCCCTTGCTGCCTTCTAAATGGAAAAATTCTACCCAAGCTATGTAGTATCATGGGAAGTTTCTGGCCCTAAAAGATGGATAGACCTGGGTTCAAATCCCCAGTCCTTGTTCTTAGTAGCCCTGTGTCCTTGGAAGTTGCTTGACAACCTCTCTGATGCATCATTCTTCATCGGGAAATGATAATAAATTGTCTACCATTTATTTTGAGAGGATAGAAGGAATGTTTACAAAATGTCTGAACACCTTTGAGAAATGCTGCTGCCACTTCTAACTTCTGAGGTCGGGTAATTTGCCCCTCCCACTTGTGGGCGTCTCCATACTGCAGTCTGTTTTTGACTTCAGACTGTTTCTCTGATCAAAAGGTGGAGAAAGCCCCAGTGCTTCAGTGCAGGGACCTTTAAAATCTAATAGTTGCAATTTGGATTGGGATTCGTAAGTTCTGGGCATGGTTTTGTGGAAAAGATGACCCATTCACAGCTCCTGCGGAAGGTTCTCATCAGCTATTTCATTGGCTTTCATTTCCTGTGGTGTGTGTTGCTCCAGCCAGATGCTTTGTTTGTTTATTCTTGGTCCTATTGTAGCTCTTATTGAAAGTGATAAAGATCAGCCAGCAAGAAACACAAGTAACTGAGTGTGGAGGAGTGTGAGAAGCAATTCACAAGGAAGCAAACCGATACCAAAGATTTTGGGGGTGAGGGCCCGGAAAACCGCCAGCATCTGTACGTTATCTTGAGGTGAGGGTTGATTCTTCCTGGCTGAAAAAGATGCCCCAGAATGGCCACCTGAGCCCTGTGAAGACTCTGTCGGGAAAAAAATGATGTCCGCCAGCTAGGTCACGGAAGTATACACTAAACATTTTCCGAACACTTGATATTTACTCGATGTTAGCTTTTACTGTATATTTTTCTTAAGTTTGTGGTGTTTTAATAAGCAATTGAGGAATAACAAGTCTTTTTAAGGCAGGAAAAAATCTTACTGTGGCTCGATACCTGGACTTATTCTCACTGTTGTCTGTAGATTTCTTCATGATTTCTTGAGTCCAGCCTGTTTTCCCTGAAATAAGCCAGAAATGTCCTACTGGGCTGCTTAAGAAAAATCACATTTTGATCTGCATTTTGACTCCCTTCCATTATTTTTTGTGGCTTACTTGCCCTGTTTCTTCCTTTCAGACTGGAAATCTGTAGGTTGTGTGCCTTTGGCCTTAAGAACCATCCCTTTTTATGGACTTATGCTCTCATGAGCTCTGTGTTCCCCCAGCTTCCCTGGACTTGTTGGCAGCTAAAGTAATGAGGGATGTTTCCAGGACCCCTTTCATTAGAAGAGGATATTGTGTAGGTGGATGTGACTTTTTTTTGGTGGTGACCTTTATTTTTCTGAATGGCCTCAGAGGCACTCAAAGTTACTTCAATCTTTTTTTTTCACTGATTTGTTTTATGCAGTTTTATTGAGCATTGGCTGCATATTGGGCTCTGGGCTAGAGATGAGGTTAATGACTACTTGGCCCTAAGCTTTGGGAACCCCTCTCAGTTTAGTGAGACAGGTGATGACAGTTGAGACATTGAAGTGTCTACAAAGTATTGTGATGTCATGGAGAAGAGAGAGACAATTTGGGGGCGCTGATAAGGTTCCTGGTGTATGAGATATTGGCGAGGATTCTTAAAGCATGTGTTAGGGGTTACATGGCAAACAGGTGCTCCCAGGGGCCAGGTTGGACCGAAAGACTGTTCCATAGGGAAGGGACAGCCCCACACAAGGTCTGGAGGGCACATAGGAATGTGAGTGAGTGGCTGCAGTGGCTGGAGCTCACCAGGCATAATGAGGCAGGTAGCATTAGAGACGAGGATGGAAATACAGTGGGAGCCAGGAAGGGTTTTATTCTTTTGGCAGTGGTGCTCTTTGACCATTTTTTAAATAGACGGATGAAATATATAGATTTGGATTTTAAGACGGTAACTATTTCATGCAGGCCATCTTGGAGTTGAGGTGCCTGGGTGGGACTCTTTTGTAATGATTCCAATGAAGTATAGCGACTTAAACCTCTGCATTGGCAGAGGACAATGGAGGGAGGTAGAGGTCGATTGGAGAAAGTTTTAGGGAAAAGAATGTATAGGTTGTGGTGACCTGTTTGTACATGAGAATTAGGGAAGGAAGAGAAGTGCAAAATAGCTCAGGGCCAGGGCTTGCTAGCCCTTTTCATATCATGGAATGTAGAGGAACTATTTGTCCAGCAGTTGGGATAAGTAGACTGTCCCTTGGGGCACTGCCCTAGACTTCATAGCAACCCAGAGAGCCTAGGGATCCACATCTCCTCACACCCTTAACTCATTCTTTGCACACCAGTTGGGAAGCTTGCTAAGGGCTGTAGCTTGGTTTTCTAGATGAATTCAGATTCCAAAAATTGTTGCACTGGTGGCTTGACATGTTTCCCCCTATGTAATTGTTACCACATGTCTCCAAAGTGGTCATTATTCTCGTATTCTAGGTAAGGACACCAAGGTTCTGACAGGTGGCATTCAACCCTGGTCCTGGGATTCCCAGGTAATGAAGTTTCTGTCCTGTCACAGGCGTAGGTACTGGTGTAATGAACTATAGTGTGGAATAGAGAAAATGGTTGGTCAGCCGGGGCAGTGAGTTTGACTTTGAGTATCTTGAGCTTTGGATGTTCTACAGATCACTGGCTTCAAGAGAAGAGGAAGAATTTCAAAACATGGCATACTGTGGCAGATGCTGTGAAGGTCAAGTATGATAAGGAATGAAAAGTGTCTGTTAATTTTTGAAAATGTGGTAATTGATGACCATACAGCAGAGTCGACAAACTTCCTCTGTCATGGACCAGATAGTAAATATTTTAGTCTCTGAGGGCCATACGGTCTGTGTTGTAACAACTCAACTCTGCCATTGTGTCACAGATCAGCCATAAGCACAAGTATAGAAATGCATGGACATGTGTGTTCTCCTTACATTTAAAAAAAAAATAAATCCAAAAACTTTGTTGACCTATCCTGATTAGAATATGCCAGATGAGAATCAATATTGTATAGAATTTTTGGCATAGAAAACTTTACATCTGTACCTTATATGCTTTATCCATCTGAAAAATTTTGCTATACCCACTGTTAATATAGAAAGCTCGACAATCTTGTCATTTTTTTAACCATCAGAGCATAATTCACAGTATGAATACATTTCTAGTCAATCTTAACCTCCTCAAACCATGCCAGATTTGTTATTCTAATATATTCAACATTAAGAGTCAAATCTACACCAAACCCTGCCACCCAAAAGAAAAGAAAGCATGCTTCCATTTTATTTATAAAAACATGCAATGGGGAAAAATTGACCCTGGGTCCATAGTTGGCCAACCTGACTTTTGCCTTAGATGAAAGGAAAGGGAGAATGGAAACAGTATTCAATGCTTTCCATGTACTAGATACTTGGGAAACATTTTTAACTCTGAGGTATAGGTACCAGCCCCACTTACAGCTGGAGAAACCCAAGAGCTTAGATGACTTGACCGAAGGTTCACAGTTAGGTAATGACTGGCTGGGGGATTTGAACTTCAGTCTGCCTGATTCCAAAGCCACAGTCATTTCCACTTCACTTCATTGCTTCCCAAAACAGCAGCCTTAGAACAGATCCTGCTCAAAGGTACCGATGGCACAGAGGCCCGCAAGCTCTGTGTTCCTGCCGTTGTTCTTCCCATGACCTTCAGTGAAGCTGTGTTTTTGGCTTCACCCTTGTATTAGTCAGCTCGGGCTGCCATAACAAGGTGCCACAGACCCGGTGGCTTAAACAACACATGTATTTTCTCACAGTTCTGAGGCTGGAAGTACAGGATCAAGGTGTCGGCAAAGTCAGCTTCTTCTGAGACATGTCTGCTTGGCCACCTTCTCATTGTGTCCTCACATGGTCTTTTATCCCTGGTGTCTCCCTGTGTGCCCAAATTTCCTCTTTTAAGGTCACCACTCAGGTTGAATTAGGGCCCACCCCCAATGGCCTCATTTTAACTTAATCTCCTCTTTAAAGGCCTCATCTCCAAATACAGTCACTTTCTGAGATAGTGGGAGTTAGGACTGCAGCATACGAATTTGGGGGGAACACAGTTCAGCCCATAACAACCTCCTTCCTCTGTGATGAATGTGAAGAGAGGAACACAGCCTAAATCCCTCAATACGGAAGATAAAGGGAATGTCCCATATGTGAAGGCGTCTCTTAATTACCATTTGAGCCTTGAATGAGCTTTTTAAAAATACACTTATTTTAGAATAGTTGTAGATTTATAGAAAAGTGGCAGAAATAGTTCAGATTTCCTGTATACCACCTTGTTACTATTAACACAGTACATTAGTGTGACACATTGTCACAACTAAGGAATCAATACTGACACGTTCTTGTTAATTAAAGTCTATACCTCACTTGTGTGGTTCCTTAGTTTATACCTAATATCCAGGATTTTATTTAGGATTCTGCATTACGTTTCCTTGTCCTGTCCCTTTAGGCTCCTCTTGTCTGAGACACTTTCTCAGACTTCCCTTGGTTTTGACGACTTCAGCAGTTTTGAGGTGTACTCTTAGGGTATTTTGTACAATGCCACTGTGATGGGATTTGTCTGATGCTTTTCTCATGATTAGGCCGGAGGAAGGGCACAGAGCTTAAGTGCTCTTCTCATCACATCATGTTGATGGTACATACTACCAATATGCCTTATCACAGTTTATAATACCTTTGGTCACTTGACTGAGGTACTGGTTGCCGTGTGTCTCCATGGTAAAGTCACTCTTTTGTCCTTATGTCCCTTTCCATTCTGTGTCCTCTGGGACACCATCACCATGCACCGTGTACCATGAAAGGTGGGGAGTTCTGCTCCCCTCCTTGAAAGGATCTCCGTAAATTATTTAGAATTTTTCTGCATGGGAGATGCCTCTGTTCTTCCCCATTTACTTATTTACATAGCAGTATCGATTCATGGGTAGATGAAATTTCATGTGAGCCAACTAACTCAGGGATACTTGGGCCCTTGGGCCTCACGTGTTGCCTTGCTGGCGTTGAGTGAGGCTGATCAGCATTTGTGGGGGCCACTATATTTGGTGGCAGAGAGTTGCTTCCTCAGCAGTTTAATTTCACCATATAGACTGTGAACCATATGTGGGTTACCTGAAACCTTAAAGAAAAAGCGTTTCTAGACTTCGCACTCCTAACTCCTAAGGGGCGCCAAGTGTTGTTGTCTTGATGGTAAAGAAACTCGCTTCTGGATTTCGTATGAAATTAGCATCGAAGCAGCGCCACCGTGTGGTCCATGCTGAAGGATCAGCATGTTCTTGGAATAATTTCTGCAGAATTCCATGATCCTTTCCTGAGTTGCGTGCTGTCTAGTAAAAAAAGTACTTTAAGAAAAAAAGATTTTAAGTTCTTGAAGAAAAAAGAAGCTACCTTATGACTTTGCATTTATACATGCCCAGGTTTACATAAAAAGTAAGCACTTTGAAGTTTAAATTCCCAGTTCATTTCTTTGGGCATATTAACCTTTAACTTTTAATGTGTATCTTAAGGTTAGCTTCTTTTCCAGGTTATTCAAAATTATTTAATAGCTGAGTTATACGAGTGCAACAGGTTGAAATCCCGTTCTTCTGGGGCTATTTTTCTTTGGCTATGGGCAGGTTGGAGACTTAATTTAATAGTTTCGTTCTCCTTTGCCCTTATGTTTGAAGATGTTTTTGCCTTCAAGCCTAAGATGTTTAAGCCTGTGTGGAAAGTAGCCAGGGAGCCCACAGATGCCCTCCATGATGTGCAGGAACGTGCAGTGGGTTCAGATTGGCAGCTTTCTGCCTCCTGGAATATTTACATCCACAGAAGGAGTCTTCAAAATGGGAGAGGTGGGCAAGTTGGTGGGATCATTGAATATGGCCTTGCGATTGAGCTGGGTAAATGCTAGCAGAGGCTCAACTGGAGATTAGTGTGACAGCCTGTTAAGAGTTGGTTTTAAAAAATCAAGAAGCAGCCACTCTTTTTGTTGTTAATCAAGTGTTAATCAAGAATTCCAAATTATGTGTTTGTCTTGATCAGTTTTTGAGAATGTGGAGAAGTAAAATTGTAGTTGCTTTGACGGATAAAGAAAAATCCTAAAAGCACCCAGACTCGAACTCAATTATGTGTCCTGAATCCAGGAGGACACTGATGGAAAGGTGAATGTTGCCCGCTGAGAGGGTTGTGCAGGTCAAGGTCGCTGCAGGGAGGGGTTAGGTATGTGGTGAGGAGATGCGCTCTGCCTGTGGTTCTTCCTCTGGCTCCTTGTCCAGTGATGTCATGGGTTACCTATGTCATCTTTGAGCACAATTTGTTCTGTTCATACTTGAAAGAGATAGTGGCTAAGCCTCAAAATACCGCTTTGCTGCCGTTCTCTTAGGTTCCTGATGTTTTCAAGAGGTATTTCAGATAATGGAAATCACGTGCTTTCAAGTGTGACCTCCTCACCAAAGAGGTCAGAGAAGGACGTTCGCCTCAAGCTCCCAAGCACAACCTTTGCTCGGCGCTAATGTTCAGTCTCGATGCGCCTTTCGTGGGACGCTCTGGGGTTGTGAGAGACCACTTGGGTGTGACCTGACACACCAACCCTTTGACAGTGCATGGAAATCTTGCGGGCTGCCCCCGACCTCAGAGATAGCGTCTCAGAGCAGTCAGTGTCCCCTTTGTACAGGTGCCAGGAACACAGAGGAGTGAATCTGCTGGGGAATGCTGACAAGTATGCAGCGATGACAGC